>NC_087219.1:49517995-49757993 GCF_015104395.2 Macrobrachium nipponense | reverse complement strand
TACGGAGAGAAGTCTTAAGGCAGGAATAATCATCTTATTTACGATGAATGCCGATGCACTGGTGAGGGTCCTCCTGACGACTGATGATGGAGGAGAACAGCCCAAGGAAAAGGAACTGAAGGAGAGAATTGCGGCCTTGCGAGACACCATCGAGTGCCAGAGAGAGCAGCAGGTGAACTTGGACAGGATAATTCTTCAGCTGCAACAGAGGATCGACCGCTGGAAGCTGAAGGAGAACGATGAAGAGAAGAAGGAAAAACAGCAGCTGGAAGACAAAATCCTGAAGAAACAGAAGAAAATCAGCATCTGATGGACAAGACAAAAGAATTTGGACAGAGAAACGATGCCAGGTTGAAAGGCAAGAGAGACTCCTAGGACAGAAGGAGAAAGAGCTGCAGGTGAAGACCGCAGAAGCGGCGCAGATGGCGAGGCTCATCCAGGAAGAAAAGGAGGCGAGCGAAAAGCGAGAATCCGGCAGGAAAAACGTGGAGGTCAGGTTTGCAGTGTCTGCAGAATGAAGTGGAAGACATGACGAAAGGAAAAGGGTGGAATCCAGCGTGAAGATAAGTTGCGTAGCTGAAGATGAACGAGCTAACATGCCTTTTTTTGAAGAAGGGAATGGTCGGCAATCAATCCGGTGGAGAGGAGACTGGTGTCCAGGCCGAACTGAAGGAGCATCGCGGGGGGGGGGGGGGGGGGAGATGAGGCCCGACAGACGAGATGAGCGAAGGAGAAATTGATTTGCAAGCGAAGAACCTGAAGGGGAATTACAGATGTCCTTGACGGAATGGCCCAACCAATTGGAAAAGTGCCGGTGAGCAGGTGCCCGGTCGAGCTTCAAGGAATAATCAGGATACAAGTCTAAGGGTGGACTCTACGAAGGACGGAGTCAATTTTATTTTGAAAATGCGAGGAATGTTTTGTTGTGTTTAAGGAAATTTGTTTTGGGAAAGGGAATTGAAATAAAGTAAAATGGCTTGGTTATTTGTACAAAGGATATGGCCGAAATTTTTTCATTACCACGAATAATTTTTGCGAGGTAAAAGTGACTTGGTTAAACCATACATAAATAATTCGAGTTTAAGTGGTGTTTAAACAAAGGTGATCTTCTTTCATAAATGAATTGTGAATGAAGTGAATGAATTTGTTTAGTTTTGGTCTCTTAAGATTGATTACCGGCAATAGTTTCTTTGTGAGCTTTGGGGAAAAAAAGAAATAAAAAAACAAAATCTAAAGGGTTGTTACTAATTAGATGAAAGTTTTCGTGTAACTTTAGTGTAATGAATAGGCTTTTGATGTTTGTTTATTTAATTAATCGTTGTTGTGTTTTAATGTTGAAGGAAAACGGAAAGAATCAGCTGGAGGAAAATAAATCAGTGAAAATGTTTTGTTAAGAGTTTTATTGATTCCTGAAGGGAAAAGGAAGATGGAGGGATTGTAGAAAGGTTGAGGAAAATGAGTGTATTTCTGGAGTGGCAGAAAAAGGAGCAGAGAATTGAGGGAAGATTGGTGGAGTGCCAGGAGAAGGAGCAAAGGATCCAGTGAAGATTCGTGGAGTGCCAAAAGAAGGAAGAAAGGATTGAGAGAAGCCTGAGGAGATTTGCAAGGATACAGTGGCATATTCTGGTTCTAGGACTAAGCAAAGGGTAAGTATATGCAGGGACGGCGGGCAAAGCCCGCCGAACCGCCTAGGGGCGGGCGAGCCAGGAGGACCGCCGAGATCCCCGGGGCGGGCGGGCCAGGAGGCTCGCCGAGGTCCCCGGGGCGGGCGGGCCAGGAGGCTCGCAGAGGACCCAGGGGCGGGCGGCCCAGAGGACGCGAGACCCGTCGAGGCCATCCCCGCCGCGGGCCAGGAGGCTCGCCAGAGGTCCCCTGGGGTCGGGCGGGCCACGGAGGCCCTCGCCAAGAGGTCCCCGGGGCGGGCGGGCCAGGAGGCGACCGAGTCGCGGGCCAGAGGAGCCCCCGAGGTCCCAGGGCGGGCGGGCCAAGAGGCACGGGCCGAGTCGGGGGCGGGGGGCAGGGAGGCACGCCGAGGTTCCCGGCGCAGGGCGGGAGGAGGCACGCCGAGTTCCCCAGGGCCGCGGGCGGGGCCAGGAGGCAACGCCGAGTCCCGGGGCGGGCGGGCCAGGAGGCACGCCGAGTTCCCCGGGGGGGGTGGGGCAGGCACAGCGAGTTGCGAGTTTTACGGGGCGGGCGGGCCAGGAGGCACGCCGAGGTCCCCGGGGTGGCGGGCGGGCCAGGAGGCACGCCGAGGTCCCCGGGGCGGGAGGGTCGGGCCTGAGGCACGCCGAGGTCCCCAGGGGCGCGGGCCATGCGGGCACCCCGCGAGGTCCACCGGGGCGGGCGTCCGGCCCGGCCGAGTTCCCCGGGGCTGGGCGGGCCACCCCTGGGCGCCAGGTTCCCTGGGGCGGGGGAGGGGCACTGGGCCCGCCGGGAAGACCCCGGGTCCCCCGGGCGGCCAGTCAAGCCGCCGAGGTCCCCTCCGGGCGGGCCGTCCAGGGTGGCCGCCGTTTCCCTTTTTCCCCGGGGGCGGGCGGGGCCACCCTGGCCCGGCCGGGGAGGTCCCTGGGGCGCCAGGCCAGGGGTTGGCCCGCCGGAGGTTCCCCGGGGGTGGCGGGCCGGGCCCAGTGGGGCCGGGGGGCCCCTGGTCCCCGGGGCGGGCCCCGGGCCAGTTGGCGGGCCGGGAGGTCGCCGAGGGCCCCACTGGGCCCCGCCGAGGTCCCGGGGGGGCAGGCCGGGCCCAGTTGGCGGGCCGGGGAGGTCCCCGCTGGCGGGGCCAGTGGGCCCGCCGAGGTTCCCCGGGGCTGGCGGGCCAGGGTGGGCCCGCCGAGGTCCCCTCTGGCGGGGGCAGTTTGGGCCCGCCGAGGTTCCCCGGGGAGGGCGGGAGGGGGCCCACCCCTGCGGCCCGGCTTTGGGGAGGTCCCCGGGGCCCGGGGCGGGCCAGCCGGCCCGCCGAGGTCCCCGGGGCGGGCGGGCCAACCTGCCCCGGCCCGGCCGAGGGTCCCGGGGCCCCCGGGCCGGGCCAGGGGTGCCCGGGCCCGGAGGTCCCCGGGGCGGGCGGGACAGTCGGCCCGCCGAGGTCCCCGGGGGGTTGGGTCGGTCGTCCCCGGACTGGGGCCAACTGGGCCCGCGAGGTCCCCGGGGCGGGTGGCGGGCGGGGGCCCTACTGGGGCGGCGGGACGGCCCGGGATCCCCGGGGCGGGTCGGGCCACTGGGCCCCGGTCCGGGCCGGGAGGGTCCTCCCCGGGGCGGGCGGGCCAGTCTGCCCGCCGATGGGTGTCCCCCTGGGCGGGCGGGCCACTGGGCCCGCCGAGGTCCCCGGGCGGGCAGGGCCAGTGGCGGGTCCCCCGGGGCCAGGGGTCCCCGGGGCGGGCGGGCCGTCGGCCCGCCGAGGTCCCCGGGGCCGGGTCGGGCCACTGTGGGCCCCCCGAGGTCCCGGGTGGCCCCGGGGCCACTGGCCCGGGCCCGATTGGTTCCCCAGGGGTCCCTTTGCCGGGCCACTGGCCCGCCGAGGTCCCCGGGGGGGCTGGCCATATCCGGCGGCCGCCGAGCGTCCCCGGGGCCGGGCGGGCCACAGGGGCCGCCGAGGTCCCCAGGGCCCCCGGGCCGGGCCAGGTCCCCGGGCCCGGCCGATTTTTTTTGTGTTGTTCCCGGGGGGCCTGGCGGGCCCAGTCGGCCCTGCCGAAGGTCCCCGGGGCGGGCGGGCCACTGGGCCCCGGGGCCCGAGGTTCCCCCCCCCCCCGGGGGGGGGGCGGGTGGGCCACTGGGCCCGCCGAGGTCCCGGGGCTGGGCCCGGGACCCCACTGGGTCGGGCGGGCCAGGTCCCCGGGGGCGGGCTGGGCCCACCCCTGCCGCCCGAGGTCCCCGGGGCGGGTGGGCGGGCCGGCCGAGGTCAGGGCTCCGGGAGGTCCCGCCGCCGGGCCCCCAGGGGCCCGGCCCGATCCCGGGGCGGGCGGGCCACGGGGTCCCGGGGCCCGCCGAGGTCCCCACGGGGGGGCGGGGCCGGGCCACTGGGCGGGCCGGGACTGGGCCCGCCGAGGTCCCCGGGCGGGCCGGGCCCCCAGGTGGGGCCGGGCGGGAGGTCCCCGGGGCGGCGGGCGGGCCCAGTCAAGGGCGAGGGAGGGCCCCCCGAGGGGCCCAGGGGGGGATAACATAACGGGCCATGGGAACAATATAAACATATCCACCAATTAGGTTCCCCAGTTCAATAAACAACTAAACGCAAGTAAACAAACTTACGCAAGTCGTTCAAGTTCCCACTCTCCTCCCACTCTCCTCGCGTAAAGTGACAATTCGTCCTCGCAACGCCAGATTTGTGTCCCTTCGATTCATGGTGAGTGGTTATGAAGTCTGACCTATTTATTTAAAATCCTGCTGACGGACCTCACCTCCGTTGGATTCAGACTGTGTTTCGAGTCGAGTAAAAACAATACATTGCTTCATATATCATTACATCGTTCCTTGATTGTAGGATTAGCCAATAGGGATCATAATCACCATGGTATGAAATAAAGTTACTACTGTTAAATATAATAAGCTCACGTAATTATAGTTCCTGTTAATAATTACATTGAGAACTGAATACTCGTTGAGCACTGCTTCGTAAAATGAGCTCGGTAAAAGTGTTCGCGAATTCTCTAACCTATTTCTCTGTAACTAAGATTCGTATAAGTACGAGATTTTGCTGTAGTGTAATTTTTAAGAGAATCATGAATCACAAATTATAAAGAATAGACACTTGTCCTGTACGAAGAGGCAAAAGGCTCGATTAGCCAGAAATGGATATGAACACGACAGTATAAGAAAAAAAAAAAATTCGCCTACCCTCTCCCTCCACCCCCACTTCCACCCCTTCCTCTTCCTTCCTTCACCTCTCCTCCCCATCCATTCTCTCTCTCTCTCTCTCTCTCTCTCTCTCTCTCTCTCTCTCTCTCGAATGTTACTTCAGTTTAAGTATATTTTGTTTTGTACGATTTTTTTGTTTTATCTATCCATCTATCTAATCTAATAATAATTTACAATGTTTATATATAACGATTCACTCGGTTGCTGGCATTACGGTACAGTACGGTACGGTTGATATTTAGCCTATGTGTACGGTACGGAATTACGCAATGACAATTTTACCAAAGTACGGTACGGTACTGTTCAAATACGGAAAAATGTGCAAATTCCGTACCGTACTACCTTACCTTAGGCATGGATATATTACTTTTGCTCTACGTTGAAAACAAGGGAATAATATTAATTAATTATTAATAATAATAACCAGTGATATAGTATTTTTTTTACTATTATTCTTAGCATCAGCAGCAGTAGCAGCAGCAGTAGCAGCAGCAGTAGTAGTAGCTATTACTATTTTTATTTTGAGGTCAAATTTTTTTTTCTTTCTTTAGTGACTATTGATTTGGGTTAGGAGTAAATGATTATAATGATTAGAGTGAGATATCTGCATGTATGGTGGAGTAGTAGAACGATAGACACTGTGATTGTATGGTAAAGCTAATGTTATACTTGTGTTTGGTTACTCCTTCGCAATCTTCATTTGACTCAGGGCATCAGCCAGATGCTTGTATTACGAAGGTGAAGAAGAGATGGCCGGAACATAAACTGTCGGCATGGTAGCAGAAATCCGTTTGTCACGCAACTTTTCAACTTTTTTTTTAGCAAAGAGAGAACCGCCTATTGCCTACAGATTGGTTTGAATAGGTAACTGGTTATAGTTGCTCTGTGTTACAAATAAAAATTGAGCATTGTTACCGGACATTCATTAGAGTTAAAGCCTTGATTATAGCGCAAAAATTATAGCAAAATCTCGTACTGATACCAGTCTTCATTACAGGGTTATTGACCAAAAACGTGACTGCACTGTCTGTGAAACCCACAGTAAGGGAGCTTTACCAATTACAATTAAACATTACCTTTTATTCGCTTGGAGTAATTGTCATTTATCTGAAATGTTTTTAATTACACGTTTTGAAGTTAACTGTAATTGAGTTTGTTTTTTATTTATACTTAATGGTAATCGTAATTGTAACTGAAAAGTTCTAATAATAAAGTACTTCATTTGAAATTATCCTAGAGCAGCCCTCGTACTTGTCGAGAACTCATCTTAACCACATGCAATAGAGATGTTTTGAGTCGCTACCCAATTTATTTATTATATTATTAAGGGAGAATGTTAACAAACCCGCTACCAATTCTAAAAAATTTTTTATTCCATTTATTTTTTCCTTTTTTGTACAAAGTTTTGCGAAAATGTTTTCCAATATTTGAGTTTTGTATTTCAGTATTATTTTCTTATAATCAGCATAATAATTTTCAACACAATAAACATACTAACAATTTACTTAGGCAAATCATAGGATGTTAATGATAATTTCTGCAGTTCTAAAATATTTTAGATATGTTTGTTTTGTATTTGTACTGAAGGTATTAAAAGTTACAACTTACAATTGTTGCAGAAATTGACTGTAAAAGGACACTAAACTCAAGTATAAACACTTTGCAACTATCTGCATTTGTTTAAGGAAATGGGTGTGCGAAATGTAATTGAATAATAAATTTTATATATGTATTTGTAGCTGTGATTACAATTGTGAAATTCTACTAATGATCGTATTTGATATTGTTCCCCATTTTGTAATTGAAGTTGTAATTGTAATTCGAATGCATAGACATAAAGCAAACGTAATTACCCCTAACCTGCTTATATTACATAAGACATGCGACAGTAGCTACTTCATACGAAATGGATAAGCATAAAAATAATGGAAACAAAAATAATCTTTTTTTAATGTATACATGGGAGAAAACTGATTAGAAATTCAGTGATTTTTCCACTGCACTTCGGCCTCTCTCGGGGCACCTGTGAATTAATTGTTCAATCTTCAATCGACTTAATCTTTCTCGGGATCTATGGGGTTCATGTCTGCACCCTTATTTGGCCAGTCAACCAATTCAAATCCTCTCGACCTTGAAACCATTCCTGGTACCTATTCTGGCCGTATGGATGGGGCAGCTGTCATTGAATGAAAATGGACAGGAACTGAAGTGAAAAGGGATAATTCGCTGGTGAAGTGAAGGGAGAAAGAAATCTTGAAGAATTTTAACGTATTTTTCACTGATGAAAACCTTCAGTCTTGGTGATATTACATATACCATGTAAGGAAATCCAGGACCACACGTTTACGGCTACAAGCCACTCCTGGCCACTTCGTAAATGTTTCCTTGGTATTATCTGAAGGAAAACAATCTGAATTTTTTTTTTTACAATTTACGCGTTGCTTTCCGTAACAGGTAAAGAAATAATATCTTAGTTTTACCAGACCACTGAGCTGATTAACAACTCTCCTAGGGCTGGCACCCGAAGGATTAGATATTTTTTTCGTGGCTAGGAACCAATTGGTCACCTAGCAACGGGACCTACAGTTTATTGTGAGATCCGAACCACACTATATCGAGAAATGAATATCTATCACCAGAAATAAATTCCTCCGATTCCGCGCTGGCCGAGCCGGGATTCGAACTTCGGACTACGAATTGGCAGCCGAGCGCGAAAACCACTCGTCCAGCGAGGAACTGTAACAGGGAAAATAATGATATATCGGTAGGGGGAAATGTAATGCTAAGTAACAACCCCTGCATTAAGATAATGTCTATTCATCTATGAGGATTAATACTTATTACAAGTTTGCATCCTCCAACCTCTTATACACTAAAACAGCTCGAAAGTGGATTAGTGGAATTCACGTTAAGAGAGGAACAGCACCACCTTTAGTAAACAGTGTTTCAAACAGACAATTAAAAATTTTTCATTATGAAGACATACAGAATTTTAAACGTTATCAATGACAGTAATGACCTGAGATGTTGCAATGCCAGTAACAGCCAACCAATCAAGCAGTCCCACTAATCGTGTGATTTAATATATCACTTTGTTCAGTGATAACGATATCACTGCTACAGCACCCCTATTACACGCTAACAAGTTTGTCACCCAATCATGGCTAGACTAAGGTGCTGTATAAATTTTGATAGGTTATCTGTCCTCTGCTAGTAGTATTCGTTATAGTCTCCAAATGAACAGCAACATATAGTTCTCCGGGCACAGATCGTCGCTCTACGAGAAAGTGGGCTTTCAATGCGTGCTATTGCACAGCATCTTGACGTCTCCCCTACAACAGTAAATAAATGGAAAAGGAAAGGAGGCAACGCTTAGACTGGGAAAATTTGACCGACTTTGGATAGCATTTATTTATTTAATTTATTTATTTATTAATTTTTTAAACTATAAACCTTATAAACCCGTGAAATTATGAAACCTAAATTACAGTTGCTTTGGTCCTGTTGAACTCTAATAGTGATTCTTTCTCTTTACTTCCCAGAATACCAAATAGCGTTCCCATAATTAAACAGGCTATAATTAATCTTGATTATCTAGGTATCTGCATGTTAATTACCTATTTCAGTTCGAAGACCTCCACCACGAATGACCACCCCGTTAGGATAACGACGACATTCGACAGCAGCATAAGAAGACCCTTTACCAATACTATTGCTATTTGTGAACATCTGGTTATTAAATGTTTCGGCCATGACGGTGCGAAGACGTCTGCATGAGGCAGGAATACCTCATAGAATTCATGCCAAGAAGGAATTTCTCGCCGAACGGCATCGTGCTGATAGGCTTGCCTTTGTTCAACAGTTTGTGGGGGAGGTTATGGAATTTTGGTCTCGAGTCGTATGCAGTGACGAAAGGTCTTTTACTAGCAGAAGTCACGGCAGAATACATAACTGAAGACCGAGTAATATAAGGTGAGTTTCTATAATCATTAATAACAGTCAGCCTATAATAATTATAAGCAAGGGTAATATTATAATCAAAAGATAATAATTTTGTCAATAACCATGTATTTTCCGCTAATTGAATTATATTGCTAAGAGAAGTGTGAAAATAAAAATTCTTCATTGAAAACCCCTCATTAGTTCTATTATGGCCAGCTTTCAGGCATTAAGCAAATGCATTATTAATGTTATGAATAATCACGTAGACAAACTTATAATATAGAGTACAGCCTGTTTACTGAATTAAAGAATATCATATCATAACGGACTGTTGCAGATCAAAGTTAATGCTATTATAAGTATTAATCCTTGCAGATGAATAAACATTCTTAACTTATTGCAAGGGTTGTTACTTAGCATTTTATTTCCCCAAACGATATAGAATTATTTTCCCTATTACGGAAAGCAACGCGTAAATTGTTAAAAATGAGATTTTTTCCCTTCAGATACTACAGAAGAAATTTACGAGGTGACCAGGAATGGGCATGTCACAGTAAACGTGTGGGGCTGGATCTTCTTATATTATATGGATGATATCACCAGGATTGAGTGGGGGTTCACTGGTGAAAAATACATTGAAATTCTTCATGATTGCTAACTTCTTTCACTTCAACAGCGGAATTATTCCTCCCCGCCTGCTCCTGTCATTTTCATTCACGACCGCTGCCCCATCCATACGGCCAGAGTAGTCCAGGAATGGTTTCAAGGTCGAGAGGATCTGCAGTTGCTTGGCTGGCCAAGTAAGGATACAGACATGAATCTCACTGAGAATATTTAGGCTAATTTGGTAAAATGTTGGGAATCTGAGAGGAGAGGAGGACCAGATCAACTTATGAACCTCTGGGAACACAATGGAAACTCTTCCACAATCGACCACAGATCGTCAGAAACCATGAATCTTCTATGCCTAACAGATTGCAAGAGGTGATCTAGAAGGAAGGTGGCTGGATTTCTCACTAATATTAAAAATAAATGTAAAAATTGAGTGTGTATATTTGGATTACCTCATGGTCATGATTATTATAATTTATTTATTAGAAAGGTGAATTTGATATTTTAAAGGAGTTCAAAATCTAAAGGGAATTTCGCTATCCTGATTTTTTCTTTAAAAATTATCTAAAAAGATAACCTTAGGACAATATCATTAAACTACATTTCTCCAAATAGCTCTTTCCACAATGGACAGGTAAATGACTGAAGGGGCTGTTTAACAATAGAGACGTCTGTCTATTATCCTCACACGAATGATGATAAGAGCGAAAGGAATTTCTGTCCGTATGACATTAAAACATTTATCACAATTAATATATTAGAAAATATAAGCCAAGTAGATATGTTTATCCATATCATGTAATAATTATTGTAATGAACGGCGTGTAGGGTATAAAAACTCTACTGTATATTCAAGAGGGAATACAAACCCAACATCGGTAGAGCAAAAGCGTAAGAAGCTTGTCAGTTTGAATTACATTTTAGAATTCCAAAACCTGTAAGACGACTTAACAACAAGAACTCAATCCCCGAGACCAACCCCCAACAAAAAACCCCCCAAAAAACTACTATATGCATATATTAGTTTAGTCAAGATTGGAGGGTGTTAATGACATATCAAAACTGCATACTTAGCGCAGTGGTATTTCTAGATGACATGTCACTTTAAATTAGCTGATATGAGAGAGAGAGAGAGCGAGAGAGAGAGAGGAGCTAAGGTGTCGGACACTTTCAACACGTTCATAGTGTTTGGGTATGTTCAATGAAGTGCTGCTGCGCTTCTCTTTATAGCTTCCTATTATATTATTGGTAGGAAACGCACTGCAACGGATACTATAAACTTGGCTTATGTGATAAGGTTAAAATATCCTGTTATGATGTTCGTGATTCTCTCCAATACCAATATAACTCTAAAATTTTTATCAATTTTAAGTATTGCGTAATGCATATGACCGATATATAATAACAGACACGGTGGTAAGATAACGACCTAGACGAAAGTTAAATGGAATCTTAATAAACAAAATTATATTAAAAGTGAGACAGTAATCTTAGTTACAGTGATATAACCTACTCAGATTTCTTTTTTTTTTTCTTTTACTCCGTGTGAGTGTGTGTGTGTGTGTGTTTCTCCAACCATACCTAATGACTCCTCCCACTGAAAGAATTCCAGAGCTTACTGGTGGAACTCTTGCTAAAAGAGGAAGAGTCCTCCCCTCGTCCCCCTCAGTAAACACTGTTACCATATAATTTTTCGAAGTCCCTCAAGAAGGTGTACCAGGGAAACCTGTGTCCAACTGTACTTGTACTTGAAAGGGACTTCTATGTGCGTTTCTAACCATATGTCAATCCCTCAAACTCGTGTCATTCAGCTCTAGCTCTCTTTTACCCCCCAAACTCCACAGAATGTCATCCACACTGGACTGCGCTCACTTCATACAGAATTTCACTATTTGCAGCTTTCATCATGAGAACATTTAGTTCATTAACCTCGTTGTACAACAGTGGTTTATTTTCGTAATAGTTCTTATCTTCTTTCATCTATTTCTATAACACACTTTTCATTTCCTCTACCTCCTTCACTGTTTTCTTGACTACACTCTCCCTCCTCCTGTATGCCTTCGCAGTATATGATCTCACCCGTCAAGCAACCGCACCTCAAAGAACCTCCTATTTACCTTCAATGAAATATTTATTGCCTCAGCCTACTACTTAAATGTTCTTATTTTCTTCCCTACATTCGTATGCCAACAAACACTGCAGGGATAAAGCCTTTTATAGAATAAACACACATGAAATATGAAAGATGTTTAGAATTTATTGTAAAGAGGGTAAGTTCTTGAGACCATGCAAGTTTCTACACTGAAAGTGAAGCATATGGGGTAACACCAGAAATAGGAGAACAGACAGTATATATGTAGGTGCAAAATAACGGAATAAGAATTGAGTGTGAAATGGATGATGTTTGCAAATAGGGTGCTGATTGGGAATAATGAGGAAGAACTTTCAGAAACTGGTACGGAGTTTGAAAAAGTTTAGAAGAAGAAAAGGCTTTGAATAAATATAAGGATATGAAGGCAAACGGAAACCAAGAAGATGGACTAATCAATGTTAATATGGATGGTGATAGCATGGAAATAGTGATTTAAATGTGTATTTAGAGGTAAACATACAGGATGGATGATGATGATAGCATGAGAAGTGAATCACAGAATAGGCGAAGCAACAAAGGTGGTAGGATGAATGTAATATTATTGGGATGATTCTTGAACTGTCTATGGTAATAAGGATGGTTGAGCCAACTTTCCTTTATGGAAGAAATGTGGATGTTAAATGCAAATGAAAGAGAGCAGGTTGAAGCTGATAAAATCATAAGCAGAGGTGAATAGAATAAAACATAATATAGAATTTAGGCCAAAGGCCAAGTACTGTGACCTAGGAGATCATTGAGTGCTGAAAGGGAAATTGATAAAAAGAGTAAGAAGATTTGACACGTGTAACAGGAGGGAAATCTCGCTGTTACACTGTGAAACAAAAGTTAGAGAGGGTGGAAAGTCAGATGGAAGAAAGAGAATATAAAAGGAGGTACAGTAAAATGAATGGAAGGTTGCAGGTGGGGGCCAAAGGGACGCTGCAGAGACCCTTAAGTAATGCTTATAGTGCACATGTGAGGTGCACTAACGGCACTACCCCATAAGGGGAGCAGAGGTGAAAGGATGTGTTTTGAGATGGTTTGGCCATGTAGAAAGAATGGATGATGATAGATTAGTGAAACAAGTTCCTAATCCAGGAGTGCTAGGGAGCAACTAAAGACTGAATAGATAAAATGAAAGAGGTAGTGAAAGGAAGGCTGTTACAGTCTGATGATACATGTGTAGATGTGTGAAGCCACTAATGTTGTGGAATTTTTTCTGCACAAGGGGCTCATTCATATTTCAGAATGAGGTTCTGATCAATGTTTTTTCATCAGAACCGCCTGGTTAGGGGAAATGACTGGATTTTGCAAAAAGCATCATACATACTTGATTACCACAAATCTTTTTCCCCCTAAACATAATGCTAGAAGGGTTTTCAGGAGGCTTATGTGCTGCCAGATCTGGCTTTCTTTGTGGTCACCCAACCAAATACTAACCAGTCACAAAGTTGTTTAATTTTGCTCACTGGATGAGCATGGTACAGCATACACATTATAATGAAATATCCTTGAATATTCATTACACACTGGCTAAAGAGCAAAAATTACAGGAAGGAAATGTGTACTTCCAAGCACTCTGGAAAACCTAATGAGGCATAATTATATTTCAACATTTCCTTTCCATCTTTTTATGGCTAGTAAAAATACAGTAATAAAGGCTGAAATATTTTGATTATTAGCATTGAAATATGATAAGGAATGGAAACACCAGAACCTTATTGCAGAAAAACAAGAAAGGGGATAATGGCTGGGAAGCCAATTGTTTAACAAATTTACAAAATATAAGGTAGTTGGTTGGTACATACCCGAGGGTATAGGTAACACTAGTGTTGGACAAATATTACTCTTCTACTGTAAACAAAGGACTATGAGTCTGGAGAATTGGAGACCATGGGTTATAAGAAAGATGAGAACTGCTACATTGAAAAGGGACTCATTCCCCAGTTAATGGATGGTTAATGTCACACAATAGAAAAATTAACTTCCTTTATGACTAAATTAAATTTCAAAAAAAATGTGAACTATGCATAAAAGAAATAATAGATTGAAAAGGAACAAAACTGGAAAAGAGCAACATTCTCAGGAGACAAAAAATCGTAATTACTACTAACAATTAACTGAAGATAAGAACAGCTGACACTGGGAGACTGAATTATTCAATAACTATAAGGATGAAATGAAATGGAAAATTAATAATGTACACTGAAAAAAAGTTCCGAAAGAAAACACCTAAAAAAAGAGCAGAGCTGTTAACAACACTTTAGGACCACATTAAGTAATACACATCTGGTTTGTTCACAGTCAAGCTATCTTTTTCTCTTGTCAAAGAGACGAAAGACTTGTATGCAATGCTGGGGAACATTTGGACATGAAATATTAGCCTATATCTGTTGGCTGAGTTTTGATAAAACAACCTAGATACCATGATAAAAAAAATTTCTAACTGTAAATGGGGCATAAAGAACTAAATTTTTATATGTATGTACGTACTTCTTTCCTGAATTTTGATATGTACCTATATTTTAAGCCTTTGAGATAACATTAATCCTCTTTCCTGCTTCTTAAAAGACATGATGTTCAGACAGCTCGGCAAAATTTTGAGAACACCACAACACTGAAGAGGAAAAATTCCAAACAGTAATTATTATATAAAAATTTTATTGAACAATATAGAAATACATACACTTATATGACCATAAGTAAACAATAAATATGGATGGATTATAATCTGCTTCAACAGTACCATACCATGCAATGAAAACCTACAAACACCTTATATCACAGTAGAAATTATTCAGTTGCATATCTTCCAATCAAGCCCAATAGTTCCTAAGTGTTACCATTTCCCTGCTACTTCAACACATCACTGGAAAGTAGCTATCATCACCTAAGAACATGGTTTCCTTCATAATTCATTTTCCTTGCCTCTTAAGAAACTTGCTCTTTACTTACAATTTCCAAACAAAATATCTAATACAGTTATTCTAAAAGTACAGCACACGTATCTGGAAATAAGATCAGTTTTATGGCACAAACTGTGTTTTCAACCAAGACTTAAAACTATCTGATATTAAAGACTTTATATGAGAAAATTACATGAGAACTATATACACAGTTGGCCAAAGGTATATGCAGGATATTGACTCCCAGGATCCACATCAATTGATGGGGAGTTCTCTCTTAAACTCTTGGTACGAGCATAGCCAGGGGTTTCTTTTATGATATTTACCGAGTCTCCTTCCACAGCATCATCAACCCTCTTTAATACTTCCTTCAGATTATATATCACACGAACTCTGCTTTTATAACAATAAAATAATACCAACTTCTTAAAATACCATTAAAAGCCAAGTCATTTCTAACTATCAATCTCCCACTGATGAAAGCTGAGTAGGCTGTAAATAGCTCTCTGTCTCTAATATATAATGACCAAAAATGGTCATTTCAGTATACAACAATAATAATTCTTGTTCAGCATACATTTTCTTTATACGTATCATTTTAATGCCATGTAATAAGTTTCATGATGTCTTTTAACAGGATACTGGTTGTAAACTAAAGGTACCATATTCTTGTATGTTTCCCAACTTCCTTATAAGTTTGGTTCAACTTTTAATCTTTACTCTTCAGAACTAAAACTGATATAAAACAGATTTCCCATAGTCCATAAGGATGAGTAGACCTGACAATACATAACCATCAAATGCAGTTTTAACAGCATATAAAAAAGGATAATTTCCTTGACCAACTGAGGAGAAACTGCATGAAGCAAATGCCAAATCTTTTAAAAGTGTTCTTATTTTTTAACAGTAAAATCAATGTTCCAAATTAATACTACCCCTATGGGCAATGAACTGAATATAAGATTTGAAAGACTTCATAACATCAGATGAGCCTACCAGCAAATAATAATGAAGTCTGTGAGCTTTGAATGAAGCTTCCAATGAAAGTGCTTGAGACGGGGTAGCTAGATGGAAAATTTTCTAAAGCTTGGAAGCTTGATTTGAAGGTACTGGGAAAGCCTGGACTCAAATTGTAAACTTCACGTGTCCAGATAAGGAATTTTTTAAGTGAACTTCATGTATGAGGGTTAAAATGTTGGGATTTGTTATTTTGTCTGAATTCCCCTTCACTGCAGAATATGGTGTCAAAGCATCAAACCACTTCAGGACATTAACCAAAACTAGGGGAGTTTGGTAATGATTTTAAATCAAAATCACTGGTCCCACAAGCAGCTTGGTATTTAAAAGTCCCTGGCCTAGGTGCAAAGTAAATTGGGCTTCAATTACAGTTGTCAGGTTAAACAATAACTTCTTCAGAGTTCCCCAAAAGTTTCTATTGCTGATCTCATTTGCTCTACTAGGCCATAGGAACTGAAATATCCTAGTTAAAGAAAAAAGGCAGTAAATAAATGCATAATTTCAATTAAGAGAAGCAATGATTTGTAAGAGAAACTTCCAAAAAGATATCTAATTCAATACTCAAGTCCTCAATGTGAACACTTAGGTTAAATAGTGATGTAGTATCATGTATGTGATTCATAACATACCTTGCATACCCTACAAATCTTTATAGGTATAAAAATGCATGTAAATATAGCACTTATCAAAGGGGATGAATTCAGTATTATGAATATTATGAAAAAATACAGTGTAGCTAAATATTATTATATAATATATATATATACAGTAAAGAGAAATAGTATGTAAATAGCAAAAACATTTCAAATACTACTAAGATACTGATTTCTAACAAATCTGCAAGAGTGGTTACTATCTTATCTGCAAGTGTGATTTGAACATACAGATGCAGAGATTACTGAAAGTTACAATGGATACTATCCAGTCAAGTCCAATGATCAGCCTTATTTGACTCCATAAATCTTGGCCTTCCTCAAACTCCAAGTACAAAGTCACACATGACAGATTTTTGGCCATACTTCGTTGTGTGAATAAGCTAACCAGCAACAATGGTTATGGTATAGTACTTCTATGGCCCCAAGTATGATATTCATGTACATGTCTTAGATCAGACCTACCAACAGCAGCTAAAAATATGAATAATAAACTAACAATCACTTAAATATGAATTCAACTAATAAACTAGTTACACAATAAAAAATTATACAGGAGAACTAAACAATAATATCACAAAATAATAGCAGATACTACAGGAAATATAATAATGAATTTAAAGAGATATAACAAAAGTCAAAATTCCTTTTTATAAAATCTCTGTATACTTGAACATCTTTGAATTTTGAAAAAAAACATGACAGCCTAATGATATCTAGGTCATGAAGTAAATTACACATGAACAGAACAAAGAATGCAATACAGGTAACTATAGTAAGTTCAAGAACAGATACAAAATTGCATGAATCTAATCTAGAGAGCATATCATAGGCATATAGAGGCTATAATTATTATTAATTCCTAATTGTATTCCATTCAACTGCCTTATTAATAAAGAGATAGCATGAAGGATGGGTAAAAGCCACTTAATTAAAATAAAAATTTGTGATACGCTCAGTTTAAATAAGAAGAAGATTTCACAGAAATGCCATAAACATGGATGACATAGAAATAAGAACATCATATAAATGCTGAATCAACCAAACAAATAATGAAGGCTGAACAACCACTAACCTGGATAATAGGATACAAAAATAGACAGAACATAAGATTGCTCAGCAGGTGCACACACTTCCTTGAATATTAGGCGTATGTTTCCAGTGACATAACAAGAATTTATCTGTTGCTAAAATAATTCTCCTCAGTCTGTTTCCTAAGTCATCAAAAGGTTATTACATGACTTACACAATTTGGACTTTATTAGTAGCCAAAGTCTTGATAATGAGTATGAACAGTAGTTTCAATCAACACTGTAGTAGGGAGTTCCTGCCTGGAGTGCACTTTGTCTTCAGTGCACCGAGTATATCAAAGGTCCTCTGCAGCAGTTTTACTTTTAATCTACAATCTTCATTTGTTATTTAACATTGGCACCTGACAGTGCCTGAATGGCCTGGGCTAATACGTATAAGTTACATATAACTAATATTAGTTAATTTATCATACACTTAACAACAAAATTGCTAGGAACTTGAAAATGTACATTACTGTCTTAAATAGATAAAATTATGAGACCCCTGATTGTTTTTCATCCAGTCTTTTATGGCTGTTTCCAAAAAAAAAATTTTTCAATTGCATTCCCTCCTACCCATATTTTTGCTGATAATCCAATCCTCATAACTCTTTAGTTTGTGCCATCTAGTTACAACAAGTCTTTACAATGATAATTATTCTTGCTTTGCCAACTAACTCATAGCTTATGAACATGCATATCAATTAGAGGTCAATGTCACCAAAACATAATTCTTCATCTTTTCCTATAGCTTCAAATTTTTACATCAAGTTTTGGTAAAGTAACTTGGAGGAATGGATACCATAATATGTAACCAGTTTAAATAACTTAAGGTCTTGTCTTCATACTGTAATTTTTTTTTGTATGGTGTTTTTACGTTGCATGGAACCAGTGGTTATTCAGCAACAGGACCAATGGTTTTACGTGACTTCCGAACCACGTCGAGAGTGAACTTGTATCACCAGAAATACACATCTCTCACTCCTCAATGGAATGCCCGAGAATCGAACTCGCGGCCACCGAGGTGGCAGATCAAGACCATACCGATCACGCCACTCAGGTGCTCATACTGTAATTGGGAACCAGGTGTCATCTAGATATTATATTGAATTAGTTTTGCAAGACAACCATATTCCATTTATAAATTCTTGTTGGATTCCTTCTCAAAATTGGTGAAAATTGGAGAGGTAAAGTTAGAGCATTTGGACAGCTAGGTGCTAAGAGAACAAGGGGAAGAAAGCAATATAGCAGGATACCAAAAGGATGCTAGAAAAATCCTTTAATACAATCTACAGTGTGCTGGACAAGGCACACTAGAAGTGGTTGCATGATAATTGCTGGTGAACAGGCCCACTAAGGGCATCTTGATTTCTCAAGAGGTTTATCGTAATTAGTGCTTGAAAATAATTTGATATGTAAAGCACATCTTAGTTTTTCCTGTAAAAACATAAACAGTGGAACCTCGGTTTTCATACATAATCCGTTCAAAAATGTCCCATGAAGTCCGAAACATGAGAAATTTTCTAAGACAATTTGTATTTTTCATAGCTACAAACCTTCAGTCTTAACAACAGGATCACTACTAACACCTAGCTGGATCCGGTTAAAACGCAGATGAAAGCAAGTAATCTTGTGAAATCTGGCAATGTGTGCATATATCGCACCAAATGCCGTGCGTGGCCTAAAGAGCAGTGGAAGTTGTTTTATAGCAAGAGAGAGCATTGGAGGGTTTCTACTGTTCCTTCATGGGAAGGTTTTTCTTCACCTCTTCCCGATGTTTCGTCTCCTGCTGTGTTCACACACCATAGTAGTGTTGTGCCTTTGTCCCCTTCCGTTTCTTTCATCGATTCGTCATTGGAAGTATCGGGAGGCCCTCAGGCTAATCTTTGTAATCTTGCCCCTTCTTCAGAAGTTAATTTGATTCCCAGGAGGGAGGAGGCTTTTTCATTATTCTCCTTTATTCCAGAGTCAGAGGCATCCAAGATGGCGGCGATTTGGAAGACGCTCAGGCTAGGGGGTTCTCCATCCTTGTAGGGGTTGCTGGCGCACTTCATGGATGCTTGCTACCCCCCTCCTCCTGCTGGCCAGGCCCTCCCCCCTCCTCCCAGCCTCGTTTCGTTGGTAGCCAAGGTCAGCCATTTTGTATTGCTCCGCCAATGACTGTTGCCGCTTCTTCGAGTCAGAGAGAAGCCGTGGCGTCAGGCCCGCTAATGACGTCACGGAGTCAGTCATTTTGTGTTCCTCCGCCAGCAGCGTCTGCTTCCCATTTCAGATCGAGGGGCAGCCGTGACATCATCACCACTGGTGACATCACTTCCATCGTTGACGTCAGTTGTCTCCTCTGCACTGCCCCACACAGCTGTGACATCATCTCTGCCACCCAGTTCGCTGCATCTCCCTTCCATGTCATCGGAGCCTTCTCTTGCTTATCCGTCTAAGGCTTTATGCCAGGCAGTCCTTAAGAGGTTGGACTCTGTTTTGGATGATAAGTTGGCTGCCATGTCGGCTGGGAGGACTGGAAGGATACGTGTTGCATCGTCCCCACCTCCTGTGAAGAGATCACGTAAGGAACCAGTGCTGTCTTCCTCTCCTTCTTCCCCCTCTCCACAATGTCGGCATATCAAGCGTTGGAAGGGTAGGGGCTTTGCTCTTTCTTCACCTAAGAGGGAAGAACAATGCAGCCGTGTTCTCGAGTGTTGGTGTTTCGGAAAGTGTTAGTGTATCTTCCCTTGTGCAATCTGCAGTGGCTGCTTTGCCCTCTGCATCGAATCGCAAGCGTGTTGCAACCTCCCCCGTCCATGCACAATGCAGGCGCTCCCACTTCTTCTCCAGGGCCAATTTGTCGCCGTAAGGATCTCAAGGTGCCTGTCAAGAGGTCGAAGGTTGTGAGTGCAGAGTTGGTGCAGCATGAGTGTTTGCCTGCCCCTCTCCCTGGTGCTTCCAGGAGCTCGACTCTGGGAGATTCTCTTTTGAACTCTAATGTTCGGGATTCCTCTCCAACTCACGTTCGTACATCTGCCACACCCATGCCCGTTTGCGGCCAAGTTAAAGAGTTATCTGTTGGAAGAGTGCGTAGTGATGTTCCTTGTGTTGTAGATGCTTCATTGTGGGAGTTGGCGCAAGGACCCAGCCCAGACAGGTTAGTTGGTGTTTCGGGCTGTTTGGCTGCTGATCATTCTGTAAATTTAAACGAGGAAGGTGCCTTAGGGGAGCCTACACACCCTTCTCGCCGTTGGTCTCCATTGCTGGAGCAGGAGGGAGACATGCAAGAGTTTTTGTTTTCCTTTTCAGAAGTTGTCGATCTCATTCGTGGGTTCAACAATAGAATTAATGTATTCCAGACATCCATAATATTAACAAAAATACATTTTATAGGGAATGAATGCTGTTTTACATACACAATGAGAAATAAATATAAATAATTAACAAAATGAATAAATGAACATTTAAAATAACTCTCACCTCCACAGAAGACACTTGTTAGCATATGGAAGATGGAGAGGAAGGGAGAGGGGGGAGGAGAGGTTTTTGTTTGGAAGGGGAATCTCCCTTCAGAAGGACTTCAGGTATCAAGGACCAATCTAGAGTTACTTCTCCTCTTCGTTTTTTTAATGGCACTATCCGAGGTTAATTTCCCTCTTCATTTTTTATTAGCACTTAGACCAGCTTGAGAGTTACTGGACTCTTGTTGCACAACAACACTGTCCAGAGACATTTGTTTCTTGCATTTCTTTAAAATCTGCCTAAAGTTAAACAGCGCTGTCATTAAACATGTTTGAGACACCGATTACAACACCTTTGTTGGGATGATATTTCTCCACCAAAGTTTGTACATCACTCCACTGTCCAAACATGTCCTTAATCACTGAAGTAGTCACATTATGTACGCCCGTTCGCTTTCTGAATTTTTCTAACCAGCCAATGCTGGCCTGAAATTCACTAACATCAGCATTTGTTGTAGGATTTTTCTCACTGAGATTGGCATGCAACATCCTCCAACACTTTGCTAAGAGTTCTTTCTTAAATTCTATAGTGTTTCTTGCCTTTTTTACAGAAGGGCTAACACTTGGAACTTTCTTTGGCCCCATGATGGCTTATTTAGCAGTTACACTTGAATAAAAAAAAGCACAAAAACAAGGAAAAACGAGCAGAATAGGTAATGCGATGTCCCGGGATGCTTTGTTTGGGCGTTTGGTACAGGCCTTCACGCTGCGGGCCCTGGAAGGAGTTTTCCAAGTATATATGAAATCTGAGGATATGTATGAAACCCGAGGAAAAATTTAATCAGAAAGTCTACGAAAACCGAATCGCACGAAAACCAGGGCGTACAAAAACTGAGGTTCCACTGTATTCCTTTCTGATAGTATTAGTCAGCCATACTCTACTCTAGGAAAAAAAATACAGTGATCCCTGGAAAGTGAAGGAAATGCAATTCTCATCAAAACAAGAGCAAAAACTTTAAATAAATTATTCCTCTTCAGGAAACATTTCCTCGAAGGGCTTTCAAGTTATAAAACTTATTTAGAAAATGTTTCTCTACAATAAAACTAATTTTTTTTCTGAGTAAAATGATTTCAGTATTACTATTCATATAATGATTCATTGTGTTTACATACTTTCCTCATATTTAAAAATAAACTATTCTTCAAATATTAATATATTAAACTCTGGGAACTGAATATAGTTTTTAGGAAATATTTTATACAAATCATTCTGGCATTAAAACATTATGCACTCTATCACATTCATGAATAAAATAATACCTGTTTTGCTAAGACTTGCTAAAAACCTCATGGCTGATAATTACTTTGGCTGGTCTATGAACAAAGACTGATGTAGTTGTGAAGTTCAATGTTTTTTATGAAATTTGAGGGTAGCTAAAAAGAATACATCAAATGTAAAAAAAAATCTTACATTTTTCCTTAGACCTGGAATGGTTTGAGCAAGCTATAAGATTCAAAGAAGAGCAGTTAGCAAAAATATAGTTCCTTATACATAGTAGTAATGGCAGAGAACATTAGGATAACATAGATAAGCATGAAAAAGGGCCATGGATGAGGACCCAGACCAGATGGAAATTCAGGCTGAAAATGCACAAAACTAAAAAGTTCGAGAACTCATTCCACATTTAGCAATGATGTAAAATCTTTAATAATATTTCTGTTGTACTACAATATAAGAGTAAACCAGAAACTGTTCAGCTACAAGATGACATCAAACTATCAGTCGGTTAAACATAACGGAAATCAACTGTCACAGGCAACCATAGGTCAAACTTACAAATCCATAACCTACCAATTATTCTACTTATTTCAATTTGTTAACTTTCAAGCTGGACGAAGAATAAACATTGAGGAAATATGGAGCTTCTGTGTTGGGATAGAATGTACTAGGAATAATGTTATATACTCCTGACACCACATCAAGGATCTCTAGTACAACAAAACCTGACCTGGAAAATAGAAAAAAATATTACTTAAATTTATTACATCAAAGATTTAAAATTTTCTGCTCTAATTAAAGTCCATCTTTTGGATTCTGAAATGTATACATGAAATATTTAGCTTTCTGGGCATCCTGGCCTGCAACCAGAGGGCAAGAGCTCTACATAGGACTTTATTGTACTAATGAGGACCATACATAGATTGAGATCACATCTCAGTTAATGCATTATTAGGTGACTGAAGTTGCCAAAATAGCCAAAAATCGAGGAAAATTTGTACATAAACTAAAAGTAATTAAAGTGCTACTTTAGTGTGACAACGAAATATCATTTTGCTAGAGAAAATAACTACTATGGTAGTCATACAATGTGAAATGATAATTTCAAACTACCAGTTTGTAAAGAAATAACTTTTTTCCATATATACCTCAATATTCAGATACTAAGTCATGAAAGTACTATTGTACTGTTGTGTTGTTACTGGAAACTTGTTTACAATTAGTCACAGGTTCCAAGACCTCACATGAATTCTATTTTGTACTTACCTATAAGCTCCTGACTGCTTTTTCGAAAAGTATCCACTTGCTTGGGTATTTTTGGCTTCCACACATATGACTTCAAATCCAATCTGCAGATGACAGACACAACATTCATGTTTAATAATAATAATTGTACATACTACTAAAAATAATTATAATAATAATAATCTATAATACTAATTTCTTTGACTGCCTTTCTGTCTCTATCTGTGTGGGGGCGAGTCTGTGAATGTCCCTCCCCCTTCCCCCTTCCCTCTTCTGACTCCCCTTTCCCTTTCCCCTTCCCTGCCCCTCCCTTCCTTCTCCTGTTCCATCCTTCCCCTAGCAAACGTGAGTGATAGTGACATTGATAGCCAGAGGGTTTTGGGGCTGAAGATGGCTCCAATGATCCTGGAGTTTTAAGATTTCAAGATGTTATAATCTAATGGGTGTTTCTCCAAAAATGCTTTGGGAGCTGAAGATAGCTGAAAAGGATCCTGGAGTCATGAAGACATCTTCAAGATGTTATAATCCAATGGGCAGGTCTTCACTTGGCGAAGGCTTCACATGATCCTGGAGTCTTTATGACATCAAGAGTATATCCAAGAGTTCTTCAAGATTTAAAGACAGTTTCACAGGATCCTGGCATCCAATTCTTAACTGGAATGGCCTGGATTGTGGGATTCAGCAATGTAATTACTTGGGGAGTTGCTTATATAAAATTGACATTTTTATAATAAAATTGGGTTTTATATACACTTACTAAGTAATTACATGGTCGGAACCCTCCTTTCTACCCTCTCATGGACATAGAGCATGAACGAATTGAGCTCTTTACCCAGTTTGTACCTATGCTTCCCCGAAAATGGGCAGGGTCAGTTACTACTCCAAAACAAGAGCACTACCATGAATTTTTAATCTTAAGCTGCTGTGAAAGTTAGGAACATATAGCAATATATGTAATCATGTACTTGGTAAGTAGTACAGTCAACCCCCTGGTTTTATGTTTTTCATATTTTTGTCGTGGATTTTTGTGGAACACATTATTCACTATCACTAACTTGTGGATTTTTTCTATGGACCATAGATAAATCTATTGTGATAAATCTATTTAAAAACCAGGTACTATAAGCATTTTTAGTGGGGTTTTCTTGAGTTTGAACTCACAAAATAGGCAGTTTTAAGCAGTTTTATAGGGATTCTAAGTATTCCCGTATTCTAGCTATTCATGGGAGAGTCCGGTATGCATTTCCCACGAATACTGGGGGTCCACTGTAACAGCTGCAAAAAGGTACTACAGGCAGTCCCCAGGTTACGACGGGGGTTCCATTCTTGAGACGCGTTGTAACCCTAAAATCGTCGTAAGCCGGAACATTATCAAAAATCCTAAGAAAACCTTACTTTTAATGCTTTGGGTGCATTGAAAACTATGTAAACTGCCTTCTTATTGCATTTTTCATAAAAAAAAAACCTTCAAATATTGATTAATTTGCATTTTCGGAGTCATATTTCATCTGTCAGATGAGTGTTGTAGGCGTCGTAACCCTGGAAAAAATTTCAGAGGAATATAATTGAAAAGCGCATTAACCTCGGAACGTTCTAAGCCGAGCCCGTCGTAACCCGGGGTCTGTCTGTAAATTTAAGTTGTCTTAAGATCTTAGGGGATGATGGTTTGGGGGTGTATTTTTGTTTTAAATGATATCATATTCTTTTAGCATGATAATTTAAGGTATATTTTTGTTTGAACTATCAAATTAAGCAGTGAAATGTTAAAATAAACAGTTATAAGCATTTTAGTTTAAGGGGTACTATTGGGTTTTAGGCAGTTATAAGCCAGTCCCATAAATACTATAAGCATTTTTAGAGCGGATTTTTACATTTCCACAGTTTTTGCATTTCTGTGGCAGGTTCTGAAACCTATTCCTGCATAAAAGTGGGGGAGCACTGTACTACATACAATGGTACCTTGAGATACGAAAGGCTCAACTTACGAAAAACTCGAGATACGAAAGCAAATCCGAAGATTTTTGTGGCTTAACATACGAAAATTGTTCAAGATACGATAGGTTGTTGCTGTAAAGTCCGAGATTCGCCAGGACCACCGATAACAATTTTAAAACTCGCGCGCCGCCAACTGAGTAGACTCGCCACCATCCTCCCACTCTCCCATTGGTTCCTGATGCTAGTCACCGCCATAAGATCCTGCTCTCCTATTGGTCAGCATCTCTCCCATCGTGCATCTACGTAGTGGCGTGCTTCTTCAGCCACTTCGCGGCATCATCGGTATCGCAAGCACGCAGAATTCGTTCGTTCTATACGATTTCGTTTATTAACGTAAATTCGTTAGTGATTTCGTTGTAGTACTACTTTATCAAGTTGTGTGAGAACTTTACTTCATACATATACGTACTACATAACTTAATTACGTACAGTATATACGTAGTCATGGATCCCAAGAAAGTTGAAGTAGGAAAGAAGAGGATGCTTTCTTTGGAGACGAAGATGGAGATCATTAAAAAATATGAAGCTGGTATGCGATTGAGTGTGATCGCCAAGGAATACGGCCATAATCCGTCGACAATAAGCATCATCCTTAAGCAGAAGGATGTCACCAAAGCAGCTACACCTTCCAAGGGCATGACTCTTTTGTCCAGCAAGAGGAGCCACGTGCACGGTGAGATGGAAAGGCTGCTTCTTGTCTGGATAAAAGAAAAAGAAATCGCTGGCGATACGATAACGGAGACAGCAATCTGCCACAAGGCCAGCGCTATTTTTGGCGATTTGATTGCCCAGGCCGAAGATGACGGAGGAGAAGGGACATCGACGCCAACCCCAGACTTCAAGACTTCTCATGAGTGGTTCGAAAAATTCTGTAAATGGACTGGCATCCATTCGGAGGTGCAGCATGGGGAGGCAGCCAGCTCGGACACGAAAGCGGCCGAAGCCTTTATGAAGACGTTCGACGAGATGATGCTCAACGAAGGCTACAGTTCTCAGCAAGTCTTCCTGTGATGAGACTGGCCTTTTTTGGAAAATAAAAAGCCTCGTTGGACGTACATCACGCAGGAAGAGAAGAAGCTACCCGGGCATAAGCCTATGAAAGACAGGCTTACGCTCACACTTTGTTCGAACGCCAGTGGGGATTGCAAGGTGAAGCCCCTACTTGTGTATCATTCGGAGACTCCTCAAGCCTTCAAGGCCCACAAAGTGCTTAAGGAGAAGCTTCCAGTGATGTGGAGGGCTAATGCGAAAGCCTGGGTAATGAGACTTTTGTTCACCGAGTGGGTAAATCTGTGTTTTGGCCCGACAGTGAAGAAATTCTTGGAAGAGAAGCGCCTCCCTCTGAAATGTCTGCTGGTGTTAGGCAATGCCCCTGCTCACCCTCCTGGCCTCAAGGAAGATATCCTAGCGGAGTATTCGTTTATCAAGGTTCTTTATTGTACGCCTAACACCACCCCTCTCCTCCAGCCCATGGACCAGCAAGTGATATTGAACTTCAAGAAGCTGTATACAAAACATCTTTTCAAGAGATGTTTCGACATTACCGATACCACAAACCTCAACTTGCGTGAATTTTGGAAGGAGCATTTCGATGTTGTGATATGCATCCGACTCATCAACCAAGCTTGGCAGGAGGTTTCAAGGCGAACCTTGAATTCTTCGTGGGGGAAACTCTGGCCTGATGCCGTATCCGCCCAAGACTTCAAGGGATTTGACGTGGGCGAAGCTGGTGCTGCAGATTCAGGAACAGTTGACGATCCAGAAACTGTTTCGCAACCAGATCTTGACAAGATTGTTGCACTCGGCAAGTCCATGGGGCTGGTCCTCGACGAGGATGACATCAATGACCTTCTCAAGGAGCACCAAGAGGAGCTTACGACGGATGACCTGAAGGAGTTGGAGGGCATGCAACATAATGTCGTTCAAGAAGAGTTCTCTAGCAGCGGCGAGGAGGAGGATGACGACGCTATGACAATGGCAGAAATTAAGGATGCTCTAGCTGCTTTTCATAAGGTGCAATCATTTGTAGAAAAGAGACACCCCGAAAAGGTTTACACAGGTCGTATGCTTGCACAGTTCGATGACGTTTGCCTGAGTCATTTCAGGAACATTGTCAAAAGGAGGCAGAAGCAATCTTCCTTGGATAGTTAATTTTTTAAAGAGGCCTTTAGTAGGAGTAAGCAAAAAGGAAGAACCAAGTGATACTACAAAAAAACAGAAAGTTGAAAGTGGCGAAAAAAAAAAAAAAAAAAAAAAAAAAAAAACAACCAACGAAGTATAAAAAAGTAAAAAAAAAAAAATGTAAAAATAAAAAAAAAATAAAAAAAAAAAAAAAATTAATTTTAAGTTTTTTGTAAAGTTAAGTGTTACAGTTTTGTTAATGTTTTGTAAAGTTTAGTTTATGTTTTCCTGACATTTTTTTGTGTTTCGTAAAGTTAAGTGTATGTACTATAAGAAGTTTTCTGCTGTTTGTCCTCCTCCTCTGTCGCCACTTTCGGAGATAGCCTCACTCGAAAGGTAAGCTTCCACATTTTACTACATACATACGTATGTACGTACAGTATTTCTTGTATACCATGTACACTAATACACTTTATCTACAGATACATACATATTAGTACTACTAGTACGTATTAAGTTAGGTATTGAATGGTCCAAATTGTTGTAGTATTTCATTGTTTATAGGTCAATTTAGCTTTATTATGAAATTTACTGGGGTGTTTTTGGAGGGCTTGGAACGGATTAGCCATTTTACATGTAAAATGCGGTTCAAGATACGAAAAACTCATGATATGAAGGCTGCCTCGGAACGGATTAATTTCGTATCTCGAGGTACCACTGTATATATAAAACATAATTTCATTTTAAAAAATGTATCCTAATGTTAAGACTGCAAGTTTGTAAGCTATGAAAAATACAAATTAACTTAAAATTTGTCACATTTATTAGAAATAGCAAAGCAAATTAAACTGTTAAAAACAGATGAAATGAAACTCAAGTGAGCCAGTTTATGAAAAAAAACATTTGCAATCAGTCTGAAATTCTGAAGTTCCAGTAATTCAACTATATTTGAATAGGAATATCATTCCATTATATAGATAAAAAATAGCAAATTATGTGGTATTAAACCTCACAAAAGAAAACACAAGACTTGGAATTAACTGTATACTATCTTGAGCTATGTGGAGGATGGTCAGAATCATGAAGGATTTTAATAAGCATCTACAGTAGGCTAATTCAATTATAGTGGCAGATATTGTACAGATAACACCAAGATCTGGATTTAAGAGGTGAGTCGGCAGCTTAAGACCAAACTAGGGAACAATATTCGAGGCATGACAGATTAAAAGACTCGTACGATTTTCTTAGGATACATAGATCTCCAAAAAGCTTTTAAGACAGTTAATATACAGTACTTCGTAAACCATCCAGTGGTTGACAGTTAAATTGTGTTTGCAATTACTTTTCGGAAACATATTACCATCAGTTTTTAGAGATTATCTTGAAGAGCATCAGCTTTACATGGTCAACCCCAAAATGAATGACAAGACTTCTAAAAATCTCAATCAAAAAGAATACTTGGCAGTGATACTCCATTCTTTAGAAGAGGGAAATTTGCTAGGATGTCAATAGTTAGTATGTTTTGATTCTTGAGATATAACAATGAGGATGGAACTGCTACTTGAAGCAGAATCTTTCATATATGTTGGTAATGACAACAATAATAAATTCTACTATACAGTTAGATACAGAAGATGAATCTCTGTATAAACATTTTTTTTTTATACCAACATACATGGTGACTGTATGGATACCTTTCAAACTAAATTTTTTTCTGAATAAGCAAGATGTTTACTAGCATGCTGTTTAGACTGTTTCTTTGAAGAGTCATGCTTACTAGTATGCTCTTTACAATAATGTTATATCTTAAAAACAATATACTTTGGACATTTTTAGTCTCGGTCTTACTCAAAATACACGATGATGTTTGCTTTAGATTATTTGGTAAAGGAGCTACTGTAAATAATGTCCGAGATTTATGAGCTGCCTGGGGACAAATTAAAATACAGTGTATATGCTGATTAATACAAGCGAATCTTGACTGTCAATCACAGCATGAGTTTCTTCCTCTTCCAATCAGCAGTATTACCAGCAAATCTTGACTGCCAATCACAGCATGAGTTTCTTCCTCTGCCAATCAGCAGTCAGCATTCACTTGAACCAATATCGCTTGCACTTAAACAATCCACAATTATCTTAATAGACAAACCAAGTTGGGACTGTATCGGCTAGAAAACCAAACTTCTTGTCTACCCTAGCTTCTAGACTGGCAATGGCATTGGGTTCGGAAGTAAAGGAGCCAGGTAACGGAGTTGATGGAAGAGTAGGTGGACTTTGAATAGGAGGGAAGGCAGTCATAGGAGTCGAATGGATAGGTACATCAGGAGCCTAACCTCGGCCTTGGTGGCTGCAATCCTCTCTCTCTTCTTTTTCAGTCTAGCTAAATGAGAAAGTAAAATCTTCCACTTCCCCTCATCCGAGTCCCTACATTCGTTATAATTAAGGTCAAGAGAACAAGTTTGTCCTCTGCAAGTACTACAAATAAGAGTGATTCTTATACTTGGTGGAAGTCAGATGAGTCTTGCAGCCTTTGCTGCATAACCTAATACTTTGAGCGCTAGAGTCAGTCATTTTGAGTTAATATTAAGAATCCAAAATCTAGCTAAGCTAAGAAACAGCACTACCAAATTACAAAGAGTACTTCAAGGAAAGATGGCGAACATCCAACTGATGAACCAAAATGAAAGCTATTCAAACTAGCCACTTTGTACCTATGCTTCCCTGAAAGTGGGTGGAGTCACTTACCTAGTCCAAAACAATTGAGCGCTACTGCGAATTTTTAATCTTAAGCTGCCATGAAAGTTAGGAACATATAGCAATGTAATTACTTGTTAAGTTACTTATATATAAAACTCCTGGTACCAGCTTGGAAAGCAGTAAAAAACAATAGTACTAGTTTATGCAAGGAATTGGTGGCATCTGGCATCTGTCACAGAGGTGAGGTAGGGAGAGGCCAGCAACCCAATCTCAACCCTGTGGTTATTAGTTTTCTTCTTACCACCTCTGAGAGAGGACATCTCTTTCACTCTCCTCCCTAAAGCCAGATTTTACTCTTTGCCAATGTTTTCTTGGTTGTCTGCTTGGTGTAAAGTTATTTTGGTGTTTTTTTGTTTGTGTGTGTGAGTTTTTGTTTTTTGTTTTTATAATGCAGTCCCCAAACCCAGCTAAGAGCTCTCTTAAGCCTCACAGGAAATATCCTAGCGTATATGACCTAGATTCATTTTTCCATACCAGGCTGCTTCCCTTGTTGGAGGAACTCTGCTAGTATCATTCTGCTTTTCATGCTATGATTGGAGCTTATTCATATTGAGGAAGAACTGAATTAGAAATGAAGAGTAGCTACAGAATCTCATAATAGATGGAAACCATAAGCTGAATAGTATATCGTACTCATATCCCTACAGTGTACAGCCAAGAAGCTTGGCTCTTATAAGAAAAAGGGACTAATTTCACCATTCTATTGACTGGCCTCTAGCAACCTACAATTACAATCATCTAGATATAAAAATATGCTTTACTTTAAGTAAAAAGGCACCAAAGTTTTAGAGAAAATTATATACGTAAAATGCTCTCATTACTGAAAGGTTGATCTGTTCAGTCTTACTTGTACTTCCTTCGGTGCCTTTAATTCAATTCTAACAGCTTGGAGATCAGTATCTGCTCTGAATTGGTATATAGGGTTGTTCTTGTATGTTGCAGGATGATTGGGACACCCACCTGCATTAGCGCCACTCCATCGGCCAGTAATCTGAAACAAGAAAACATAAAAATAATGCATGATGATGATATTATCTTTTGCAAAGATCAAACTAAAACTGATCCTTAATATGAAGGCTGCGGGAATCTGGGGGGGGGGGTGGTGGGGGGGGGGGGGGAAGGGGGGGGGGGGGGGGGGAGGGGGGGGGGATGTGTACCTCAACCACCCACGAATAGCTAAAATCAGCAAATATTTGACAGCCCTCTAAAAATGCTTATATAACTGCCTATTTTGATGGTTAAACAACAAAAAGCCCCTCTGAAAATACTTATACCTGAGTGCGTATTTCAATAGTTTTATCATTAGTGAATACGTACAGTGGTACCTCGAGATACAAAAGGCTCAACTTACGAAAAACTCGAGATACGAAAGCAAATACGAGGATTTTTGTGGCTCTACATACGAAAATTGTTCAAGATACGAAAGCTTGTTGCTGTAAAGTCCGAGATTCGCCTGGACCACCGATAACAATTTTAAAACTCGCGCCCCGGCAACTGAGTAGACTCGCCACCATCCTCCCGCTCTCCCATTGGTTCCTGATGATAGTCACCGCCATAAGATCCTGCTCTCCTATTGGTCAGCATCTCTCCCATGATCCCATCATGCATCTACGTAGCGGCATGCTTTTTCGGCCACTCTGTGGCATCATTGGTATTGTAAGCACGCGGAATTCATTCGTTCTATACGATTTCGTTTAATGTAAATTCGTTAGTGATTTCATTGTAGTACTACTTTATCGTGTTGTGTGAGAAATTTACTTCATATGTATACGTATTACATAACTTAATTACATACAGTATATACGTAGTCATGGGTCCCAAGAAAGTTGGAGTTCACGGAAAGAAGAGCATGCTTTCTTTGGAGATGAATATGGAGATCATTCAAAAATATGGTATGCAATTGAGTGTGATTGCAGAGGAATACGGCCAAAATCCGTCGACAATAGGCATCATCCTTAAGCAGAAGGATGTCATCAAAGCAGCTACACCTTCCAAGGGCATAACTCTTTTCTCCAGCAAGAGGAGCCACGTGCACGGTGAGATGGAAAGGCTGCTTCTTGTCTGGATAAAAGAAAAAGAAATCGCTGGCGATACGATAACGGAGACGGCAATCTGCCACAAGGCCAGCGTTATTTTCGGCGATTTGATTGCCCAGGCCGAAGATGACGGAGGAGAAGGGATCAACGCCAACCCCAGACTTCAAGACTTCTCATGGGTGGTTCGAAAAATTCTGTAAACAGACCGGCATCCATTCGGTGGTGCGGCATGGGGAGGTGGCCAGCTCGGGCACAAAAGCGGCCGAAGCTTTTACCAAGACATTTGACGGGATGACGCTCAACGAAGGCTACAGTTCTCAGCAAGTCTTCAACTGTGATGAAACTGGCCTTTTTAGGAAAAAAAATGCCTCGTTGGACGTACATCACGCAGGAAGAGAAGAAGCTACCCGGGCATAAGCCTATGAAAGACAGACTTACGCTCACACTTTGTTCGAACGCCAGTGGGGATTGCAAGGTGAAGCCCCTACTTGTGTATCATTCGGAGACTCCTCAAGCCTTCAAGGCCCACAAAGTGCTTAAGGAGAAGCTTCCAGTGATGTGGAGGGCTAATGCGAAAGCCTGGGTAATGAGACTTTTGTTCACCGAGTGGGTAAATCTGCGTTTCGGCCCGACAGTGAAGAAATTCTTGGAAGAGAAGCACCTCCCTCTGAAATGTCTGCTGGTGTTGGGCAAAGCCCCTGCTCACCCTCCTGGCCGCGAGGAGGATATCCTAGTGGAGTATTCGTTTATCAAGGTTCTTTATTGTACGCCTAACACCACCCCTCTCCTCCAGCCCATGGACCAGCAAGTGATATTGACCTTCAAGAAGCTGTATACGAAACATCTTTTCAAGAGATGTTTCGACATTACCGATACCACAAACCTCACCTTGCGTGAATTTTGGAAGGAGCATTTCGATGTTGTGATATGCATCCAACTCATCAACCAAGCTTGGCAGGAGGTTTCAAGGCAAACCTTGAATTCTTCGTGGAGGAAACTCTGGCCTGATGCCGTATCCGCCCAAGACTTGGAGGGATTCGACGTGGGCGAAGCTGGTGCTGCAGATTCAGGAACAGTTGACGATCCAGAAACTGTTTCGCAACCAGATCTTGACAAGATTGTTGCACTCGGCAAGTCCATGGGGCTGGTCCTTGACGAGGACGACATCAATGACCTTCTCGAGGAGCACCAAGAGGAGCTTACGACGGATGACCTGAAGGAGTTGGAGGGCATGCAACATAATGTCGTTCAAGAAGAGTTCTCTAGCAGCGGCGAGGAGGAGGATGACGACGCTATGACAACGGCAGAAATTAAGGATGCTCTAGCTGCTTTTCATAAGGTGCAATCATTTGTAGAAAAGTGACACCCCGAAAAGGCTTACACAGGTCGTATGCTTGCACAGTTCGATGAAATTTGCCTGAGTCGTTTCAGGAACATTGTCAAAAGCAGGCAGAAGCAATCTTCCTTGGATAGTTATTTTTTAAAAAGGCCTTTAGTAGGAGTAAGCAAAATGGAAGAACCAAGTGATACTACATTAAGAAATTGAAATTTTGTAAAAAAAAAAAAAAAAAAATGTAAAGTATAAAAAAGTAAAAAAAAAAATGTTAAAATAAAAAAAGACAAAAAAAAATTTAATTTTAAGTTTTTTGTAAATTTAAGTGTTACAGTTTTGTTAATGTGTTTTGTAAAGTTTAGTTTATGTTTTCCTGACATTTTTTTATGTGTTTCGTAAAGTTAAGTGTATGTATTATAAGGAGTTTTCTGCCGTTTGTCTTCCTCCTCTGTCGCCACTTTCGGAGATAGCCTCACTCAAAAGGTAAGCTTCCACATTTTACTACATACGTATGTATGTACGTACAGTATTTCTTGTATACCATGTACACTAATACATTTTATTTACAGGTACACACATATTAGTACTACTAGTACGTATTAAGTTAGGTATTGAATGGTCCAAATTGTTGTAGTATTTCATTGTTTATAGGTCAATTTAGCTTTATTATGAAATTTACTGGGGCATTTTTGGAGGGCTTGGAATGGATTAGCCATTTTACATTTAAAATGCGGTTCAAGATACGAAAAACTCATGATACGAAGGCCGCCTTGGAACGGATTAATTTTGTATCACAAGGTACCACTGTATTTCTTTATGAAAGATTCCCTGAATAGGTGAATTTTCTGCAAGCACAGTGGGCCCCCTGTATCCGCAGGGGATGCACACCAGACCTCCCTGCAAATGTTTAGAATTCCCAAATAGTTGAAACCACTATAAAAATGCTGAAAACAGCCTATTTTGGTAGGTAAAACTCAAGAAAATACACTAAAAATTTTTATACCTGTTTTTTTAAGTCTTATCACAAAAAGTGGATTTTATGATGAAATTGATTTAAAAAACAAGGAATTTCTGGATATTACTCATAGATAGTTACCGCAAATAGGCGAATTTCCTGTGAATAATGTAGATATGGTCCAGAGAGAAATCGGCAAATCCGTGAGTCTGAGAATCCGGAGAACGCGAATATGGGGGTCCACCGTATAGAGTCAAAATGAAAATCATAATATTGTATAGTTGGTCCTGGTTATGATTCAACTGGAATCCATCAAGACACACCATAAAGGGAAATACTATAAAGCACAGTACAGTGGACCCCCCGTAATCGTGTTCTCTGGATTCGCGGACTCACACATTCGCAGATTTCTCTTGGAAACGTTTCCCCGCATCATTAGCGAAAATCCGAACATTCACAGTATTTTTCTATGAGAAATATCCACAAATTCCTGTTTTTTTTATCAATTTCATCATAAAATACACTTTTTGTGATAACAGTATTAAAAAACACCAAGAATGAACATTTTTAGTGGGTTTTTCTTGAGTTTTAACTAACTAAAAAGGCTGTTTTTACCATTTTTTTAGGGGTTCCAAACATTCGCGGGTTCTAACTATTCACAGGAGGGTCTGGTACACATCCCCCACAAATACAGGGGGACCACAGTAAATCAAAACTACATTCACCAAGTAAATTATGTTAAAGGGTTATGCTCCAAGCAATCATAAATGGCCAACTCAAGTCATCCAACAGCAAGAATTTTGTTATCATCCTCCAATTTATAAAGAATATAAAAAAACATAAATCTCTAACAAGCAAAAACAAAAACAGATAAGGATAGAGCAGAAATATCCATCAAATTCATGACAGCATGCAGTACTCACCATAATCTGTAAGTAAACCAGGCAAAGCAGTATATGTATAATTACCAGCTGCCCTTCCCATTAGAGTGCAATAAAGCTATTCATCATCATCATTACAAGCTATAAGCCCTAATATGAAAGGTGTGTCAGGGTTTGTGGGTGATATATTGGGTGGAGATTATCAAAGAGAGCAACAGCAAACTTTGAAAGAACAGACAAGGAGAGGCTCTTTGCACCAATGTCAAAGGTTGAAAGGAGTTGGGATGAGCATGACCAGATGTTTTTGTGCACTTTCTTCTACTTACCCACCACACCATACTAACTTGTTCGAGACTTAGCACACATTTTTCATAATATTCATTAAAATTCAAGCACCTGAACACAACCTAACACACTAACCAGTTCACTAATCAAAACACAATTGTTCAGAATTCACTTTAAAGTTCACAACACATTCAATTAACCAAAGTTTAGAAAATGGCTTAACAAGGTATCAAAAGTTGTTAAACATGATACAAAAGAGATAAGAGGATACAGTTTCCTCAGACTTATGCCACACAGGGAACTCCACAAGGGATGCTTTATACAAATCAGGTAAGGGATGTACTCAGGTAAGTGATGTTCTTCACAATATTTCAGTGTCTCCTATTACACGCTGTAGTCAACTGAACAAAATATCTTACTAATATGAAATAATTATTATTATTAATAGGGTTTAGTTTTTCCAGACCTCTGAGTCTCAAGTAGACTCTTCTTGGGCTGGTTATATGAAAAAATAAGTTAAGTTTTCTAGGCTGAAAGGCTATGTGAAGAGTAGATTTCATTATATAACCATACCTCAAACTTGTGTTTGCAGTAATTCTTAATTCTGTGGAGGTTGAATGGACATGTTGAATATACTCGTAAAGAATAATGAATGGTAAGATGCTTCTCATACTGAGACACAACAAGTGTAAACTTATGTGTGCCAGCTTCTTTCAATACCATCTTACACAAATAATGGGGACTGTTGATACGGATGCCATCAATATAGGGTGCTGGGTCAACTGAAATAAAAAACAAGACAACATTTGTCAATAAACCTGGAAAGTACTTATTGAGAACTAATAATCATACTTTACAGCACTTACAGCTACACTTCATATTTCTACTATAATACATAATTGGGAACACTTCGATATTTGTATAGTTAAGCTCCATAAAACTTGCATGATCAAAAGAATAATAAAACATCACATTTTTTCTTTAATACAACGACAAATTTTTAATCAATATGATATTTTTATGATTAAATATGGTTTTATTTATACTTACCAAGTAATTACACAGCAATAAGTTCCACTTATACGGCAGCTTGAAATTCAAAATTTCACGGGTAACACTTCAAACCTTGTGTAGGCGACTGTCCTGACCACTAATGGGAGAATAGGATCAGTGGTAAGCAGAAAATTCAGCTTTGTTCAAGCCTTATGTCCATTAGTGGGGAGGAGGGTGGGCTCCAATTCTGTAATTACTTGGTAAGTATAAATAAAACCTTATTTTATTATAAAAATATCATTGTAATTACATAGCTGATTCCCACATTGATAGGAGGTGGGGGATATGGACATTCTACTTCAAAGTATTAGGTTATGTGATAAATTAAAATAGAAAAGTTGCTAGCATTAAATACTATGCTTGTCATTCCTTATCAGTTAAGAGAGCTACTGGATACAACCTCTGGTTGGTGATCATCTTAACCTGTAGTGGTGTGGCAGTATATAGCAAAATGTCACCTACCACAATAGTGGTAGCTTTACAGCAAAGGTTCATCCTGAATGCTGGTCCAGCATGATAGGTGCCCACCCTTGCCCTGAGCACAGCACCTAATAAAAAACAACCATACAATATTGTTGCTTAGACTGAGATAAAACCACAACCCATCCACTGAGAGTGGTGGGTGCTTCAGGTGCGTTGCACCCCCTGGCTCTCCCAAACACCTTATTACAAGGTGAAGATATAACAGGAAAAAATCCTAAACTTCCTTCCCTTATACCATGCAATTCACTAGATATGGTCTGAACACTTTTAACTTCCATAAAATTATAGATAACTGAAGAACGATTACATTCTCATAAGTTCGAAGGGAGAATGGATGTGCAAGGCATAAAATCTATAAGCTAAAGGGGTAAAGGTTACTCCGACTTCCTTAGCTTCACTATATGAAGGCAAACTGCTCTCCTAATTTTTAAGTGTGCCTCACTGTAAAAGCCCATAAGTGCAATACATTCTTGTCAGTGAATGAAACTGATCTTAACATACTGCTGTATGCAAAGGATGGCCCTCTGAAAACCATAAATGGACAGGGACCTCCCTATTCTCCCACAGAACTGGAGAGTATTTGAATGCTCTGAGAACAATCTGGTGTCAGGATGTAGCTGGTGCCAGAAATGCTGTAAGCCAGTTGAGCTTTGAGCTCGGGACTAGTGGGCACTCGTGGGAGCTCAACGCAAGAGATGGCACAAGGTTGTAACTGGTGCTAAAGGAATAGGGTGCTAGGTGAGCTGGATGCCAGTTGAGTGAGCTATGAGCTCAGGACTGATGGGGGCTTGTGGGAGCTAGCAGGAGCTCAGTGCAAGAAATGACGCCAGGCTGTTAACTAGCACCAAGGGAATAAGGCATTAGGTGAGCTGTATGCCAAACGAGCTCAAGGATTGTGGCTCTATAGCTGGTGTCCAACCGGGCTTACGCCAGAATGTACCTCTCACCAGGCAAACAGGGCGTCAGACAAACTAGAAGTTCAAGGCACTGTAAGGCCTTCACTCTGGCTCTAGGCAAGTTAGATGCCAAGAGAGCTAGGAGTTCTGGTTTCACTTCTAAAGAAAGTGAAACGCAGAGGGCTAGATACTTCCAGAGGACAATGCAGAATGGAAGTAAGGGACATATTGTGCCTGAAAGTTAAAGAAGAGGCTGGATCTAACTAATATGTCCTAGCCAAAGCTAGAGGCTACTCGAAGGGCGTCTTCCTAGTAAGGACATCAAGTAGAGGAACTCAAGGGAACAAGCAAGGGACATGGACATAGTACATCCATGCTCCAGGAGACCTGACCCCTTCCTCACTTGGATGTGGCAAAGACAAGATAAGATCATCAAAGCTGGGCCTAGGTGTGTAGATACTCAGTTAAGTATACTCCAATACCCATTTGCTAATGGAGTACGACATATGTAAACTCCTTGGGAGCAGAGGGGGCATCTGAAAAATAAAAAAATTGAATTCTTCTAAGAAGAGTGGTAGAGACTGTAACCTCATCTTTGAAAATGACCCACTTATTCGGGCAGACTAGGCTAGAAGAATGACATGTGCAACCACTATAGCTTATGCAATAAGTCTAGCAGAAAACTTTACTGACGAGTTCTGAAGTTTTGAGAGTCTGAGGAGAGGCAAAAAGTGGATCACAGTCAGGTTGCCCATGGACTCCTGTTTGCTGTCCCGGTGTAAACTAGGGGGCAATAAGCACGGAGGCCCCAAAGAAATGCTTACAGCTCATCGTCAGGTCTGGGCTGCAGAATCTAGTGATAGATCCAAACTCGAAGAAGCAGGAACTGCTTGTGATGAAGTTGGGGCCGTAAACTCCGGTACTCATGCCAAACACTTGACTAAATGTTCATAAAACTCATGTACGTGTGGACACCAATGGGTGCTGGGGAGCTATTACATGTTCAGGGGCAACCAGCAAATGATAAAAAAAAATCTGATGTTCACATCAATCACAGCAGAAACAGAATGTGGTTGTCTGCTGAGTCATTCCTGGTATTCCCGTTAGTGGGTGGGACTTGTAACCTGCACTAAACTTTAAAGCATTACCTGTGAATGTTTACATTTGAGTTGTCGTGTTAATTGAAACTATAGCTATGTAATTATTTGGTAAGTTACTTGTATAAATTCAGGTTTCATTTCATCATCAGTACTAATTCAAAATTTATTGCTGTTACTTACATGGGTAAAACACCTTCTTGCCTCCAGTCTTATATACAAGAAGTGTAATATATTCCTTATTGTTCCTGAAGTCTTCTATTTCTGTGATGTGACGAGTAAGAAGTACCCAAACAGCAGCCCCACCAGATGACTGCACATCCAAAGAGTACTGAGGATTTTCTCCTATGTTATACAAGTCTCGTACTGGGCCTGCTCCAGCTGACCAAGTCCTATAACATAAGTTTTGTATACGTATTAGTTACTATCATTATTATTATTGAAAACAAATGCTGTTTCAACAACATTCAACTTCTACAGTCTTTTCTATTTTTCTTGCTATATTCTTCTCATCAGCAGACAGATGAGATAAAAAAAAAACATAGAAAAACATTCAAATTTCACTGCTCATCTTTTTACGTGTACATATCAATCCACATACAGGAAATCTGCAAAGAGAATTAATGAAATTACAGTGGCATACAGGTATACATAGCAGGGAGTTGATTTAATAATAGTAGAAGTCCGGACAAGTCAAACTGTCATTGGTCACTTGTGATGGCGGGTGTTTTGCTGTAACTCACATCCTAAGAAGTTAGGAACCAGGCTTTCATTTTTATTTTTTTACTATTAGTTTTCAACGTATACGTTTGGTCATCCACATAAAAAAAACAAATAGAGGGGGTGCTGGTTTAAAATTAGCAGAAGTCTGGATGGGTCAAATGGTCTTTTATAATGGCAGGTGTTTTCCCAGTAACATTTGGGGAAGTGGAGATATTTCTGCTGTTGTAACCCCAACTGTCCAGTGAGTGGTGTAAGGGTTTGCTCTGGTGTGGGAGTGGTTGTGGTTAATCATCCTATTTTTCCCACCATCTCATTGTTTTGTACAATGGTGAGCATGTCCCCTTTTATACAAGGTGGTTGGCAGGGGGCAGGATGCTCACTGGCTGCTGATTGACTGAGAATACTACATTGGTCTGCTTCAGACCAACGCAGTATACCTACTCAAATGCCCCATCCATGGATGTTCTGCATATGACTTCAATAAAGCTAGCAAAGATCTCTTGCCACGCACAAGAAGGGGTAATGAAGAACCAAAGCAAGAGATACATCAAATTGACAATACATATAACAAGACACCATCATGGAAAATACACGAATAATTTGAAATGCCCAGAATCCAAGGTGCCTACTGTGTTTCAGGAAGTTTGAGTCATTGTTTTTTGCCAATATCTTTCAATTTAATTGATGGATGGATGTGTTGCTTTGCAACAGCGTGTTTCAAACCCTCCCCTACTTTTGGGTAATAAATTCCATATCCAAATCCAGCTTTTTCAGGCACTTTATTCTTGAATTTGATGGAACAGCCAGCAATCTGAGTATCTGCTTATTGTAAATTCTTCACTTACCCAAATTTTCCTCTTCAACTCCACCACCATTCTTCTACCTACTCTTCCTTTAAGTCAATACACTCCATATGTAGGTCATTAGCTCATTTCATCCTACATTGCTCAGTTGAAAAATTGCAATGCTAATACGTATGTGCCTGAAAACATTTCATTACATAGCAAATATTGCGATGAGAGAGAGAGAGAGAGAGAGAGAGAGAGAGAAGACGAGAGAGAGAGAGAGAGAGAGAGGAGACAGGAGAGAGGGAGGAGAGAGAGAGAGAGAGAGAGAGTACATTGCTCGGTTGAAAAATTGCAATGCTAATTATGTTCCTGAAAACATTCCATTACATAACAAATATTGTGAAGAGAGAGAGAGAGGGGGGAGGATTATGGGCTGCTGAAAAGCAAGAACCCATGTCAGCACAAGGCTGACTAAACCTAAATCATTGAGATGATTGGGGAATGAATGAAAAGACAGGCAGGGAAGTGAGGTTTAAAAAATGAGAAGTACTAAAATTCAAGAGTAAAGTGCCTTTAAATTCTGTGTTTGGACATGGAATTTTTTATTTAATTAAGGGGGGGGGGGGTGTGAGAATCTTCTATGAAAAATTTGGGGGTGTGTGAGAAACTGTTTCAAAATACCAATTCAATCAATCAACTGGTTTGAAAAATATTGGCAAAAAATGATGACTCAAACTTCCTGATAAATAAAGTAATGCTACTCAAGGCACTCCTAATCCAGCAAGAGGACCTGCCAAAAAACAACACTGAAAATGTTCCAACTGTCCAATGACCGGTGCCCTTCAAACCAGGACTTAAAAGAGCCATGTCTGGCAATGACTAACACCAACAAAGACAACATAGCAAGTACATATCCCAAATTGAAAAGGACACAAGTGTGGTCAAGAACTTGTGAGCCACCTCTCAAACAACAGAAATATTTGTGGGAAAACCAACAGATAAGAAGTAGGCAGTCAGCAACAAAACCATCAATGCTAAGAAATTGGCTTAAGGAAAAACATGAGATTTTACTCTCAGCCAATCAGCAACATGTAGCATCCTGCACCCTGCTAACAACCTGATATGCAAGGAGCTAGCTTCACCATTGCAGATTAGTCTACTCTCACTGGGCATGATCATGCTCAGTAAGGCCGGAGTGAACCAAGGCCAACAAATTACTTAAAAAATACTTAATCAAGGAACACCTCAAGAAGTACAAAAACCCAAGACAACGACCTTTGTCTGTTTTGATACCCAGCTCAAGACTTCCTTTGTTACCTTGAACTATTTCATTCTTTGATGTTTTCAGAATTCCCACCAATTATTTACCCCATCTTCTATGATGATGCAATGAATATAGAAGAGTTACTGGCAGAATGCAGTTACAAAGAGGAAACAGTTATAAGAAAGACTGGAAAAATTTTATGCAAATTAAAAGTAGCAATTAAGTTTTAATTCTATTCTTTTGAAGAATGGCGTTCGACCTACCTATATAAATCTACTATCACTATCATTAATCTCAATGTATATATATTTACAAGGGACAAGACTCAATGACCAACTTTAACAGCAAATGCTTCAGAACTGAAAGGCAAAAAGATCAACTTTAGTAAAAGCAAAGGCATGACTGTCCTGTCGGCAATTCATATACAGGCAGTCCCCGGTTACCGATGGACTCGGTTAATGGCTAGCACTATAAAATTGGCGATTTATGGTGCCATAACAGGCAGAGTTTCGGTTATCGGTGTCATGTGCCGCTAACTGGTTGTTGGCCATAAGTGCCAAAAATTGCTGAGTTTTGGTTAATGGCATTTTTCGCTCATCAGCACCCTGCTGATAACTGGGGACAGCATATTAGTGCTTGTGATCATAAAACCTTCATTTACAAAGCATTTATGTCCTGAAAATTAAGAAATATCAAAATTGTTTAAGGTAAATTGTAATTTTCCTAACTATACAAACCTGAGGTCCTTTACATAAGGAATTACTTTCAGCGTAGGCTGCAATATGGCCATTAAATTCTTGAAAAAGGTGGTTAGGCAGTAACTACCATCTGCCTGCCTGGATGTAAACACTCCACTCTGCCTTTACGCCCAGGTTTCAGATTGAGGGGTGGCATGAGGTGGGCATTAATGTAAAGGACCTCAGGTTTTTATAGTTAGGAAAAATACTATTTACTTTCAAAAACTGTGATTTGTTCCTACACGATACACAAACCCTTGGTCCTTTACATAAGGAAGACTCACTGATTGGTGGGGGGAATGTGAGTGAGCCTCCAGAACTGACTGGAGTTCTGCACACCTGGGCAATTCCTCCTGGTCATAAGAGCGAGAAGGAGTGCTCAGCCTCTGACAACTTGACCGGAGTATAGGAGCTGCATGATCAAGAATCAGCCATCTGGGTCTTTTCAAAATGAGTGAGGAACCGTAACTTCTCCAAAAAAGGGCTGGGAAGAATATTTAGTGTCGAAGGCCATAATGCAAAGTTCTGAGAAGGGTTTGCATTATTGCCAGTCTCCTTCCTCCCTTTGGAAGAGGAAAGAGTGGGATTGCTTCTATGATTCCAATAAGGAAAATAGAAAGGAAGCTCGATGTGCAAGCCTACCGCATCAATCGCCCAACCAGCCAGTCTAAGTTAAAGTCCTATCCTCAACCTGAAGGACGGGGAGTAGAAGGACAAAGAGGGGAAGGTGGAGAGGCCAGTCACTCTCGCGTCCTTCTTACCTTAGTACCGCACACCATAGGTGAGATGCAACTTGTCCCCTTGAAGGAACTGGGTAAGCAAACACAACCTGTGAGCATTCACCACTGGTCCAAGGAAAAGAGGTTTCAAGGACCTGTGGGCAAACCCAAAGGAAGCGTGATATAAATATGGTCGCAATGAGACCACATCTATCTTCCGGGCTGACATATTCTCCAGTGTGATGAAATGTACCCAGCCACTGGACGTATCTAACAGCAGAGAAGTTTCTCACGATCTCGTAAGACTAGGTGAAAGATGTGTCATTGGACACTTCTGCACTGGCAGTCTGCATTGGATAAAGGGATCAACACTCAATGATGGGTGTCGATCCTTCATAGGTACAGCAACACACTAATGGGATAAAGTAATGAGTGATCTGGATCAACCAATACAAAGTCCACAGCGCAGGTCACAAAGCAAAGGACTCTGGCTCATCAACGGATGCCAACTGATTGCACAGCCCCGCATTCAACTCTGAGACACAGTCACAACATGACACCCGCCTTTTGAAGGGTGATGCTGAGAACAACCATACAAATTGTCTATCTTGTTTGCCAACAATGCTGAGAGACATAATGATTCTCAAGAGGTATGTACACATAAGACAAGAGTAAAGTGCTTTCTAGAGACTGAGGACCCTGTGATGGCAAGACAGAAGTTTCTCATCAGTAGTTGAATCTCAACCAAGGAGAAACAATACTAAATTACTTAGTGAATGACTAAGGTGAATGTGGACCTACGTTTTCACAGTTTAATCAAGAGACGTAAACTCACGATTTTTATCATAGAAAAGGTCCCGTCAAAGACACCAACCAGTGAAGAAGGCTCCAATCCCTGTTGTTTACCAGAGGACAGAAAAAGTTATTCCGCTATTTCATTGCTGTTCGGCGAGAAAGTTGGAGCTTGCAATGAAGGAGGACAGTCTTTCAGTAATGAAAACGCAGGGATTGTACTGCCTGAAGAACCACTTCTTGTGGGTTGGATCAGGGAGAAGTTTCTATTTACTTAGGAAGCAGAGTTAGTCAGGCGGGGAGCAGGCGAATCTTCCATTATTCATTTACAATTCGGGGTGAAAAAAGAATAATTGAACACCTCATGAATTAGGCAATGTATATTAGACGACAAAACTTAAATTGTCTGAAGAAAATCTTTCTGCACCATCACAGCAGCCGATGGGGCAGGTGCGATGGAGCAGAAGACTAGGTACAGACTTCTGTTATGCTGTGGCCGTGGGATAAACAAAAAGAAGTTAACAAGTCTAATGAGATATATCTCTGTCTGAAAATTCTTACAACGGCAAATGTGGTGCAGAGAGATGGGCATTATGCGAGAATTCCGAGCCAACCAGAGACCTAAGTCTGTGGTTGCTGGGCAGAGATTCAAATTGGTAGTTGATCCTTGACAGAGGGGAAACGATACCAAACCGAAAAATATCTTGGGGAGCAAGCAGTACTGATGCAGAGCCGTATACCACTCGCTTAACTCCTTATACTGAGTTGCCTGGTAGTGCATTCCATGAAGGAATTAATTTGGCTGGAACCATAGAGCACAAAAAAAAAATACAAATGAGCATCAGCATTTTAACTGAAATGGGAGGGAAAAAACCCTCTTGTTTGGTGATAATTCAAATGCTATGGTGTTGTTGGGAAACATTACCATTAGTTATCTCAAAATCAAAACCGGTAACTCTTGGGAGACCCGAAAGGCTGTCCTGAGTTTCAGGTTAATTAAGAGAAGATACTATTTGTCTCAGTCACATACCAAAAGAATTAACTGACAGATATGCGCCTACTACTCAGAAAAATATAGTAGTATATTTGTACGTTCCTGTAGATTGCACTCCAGCCTATTTCTTCTTCATTTGAGGGACAAGAATAAGGATTGGAAGCAGACGTTCATTCTCTAATGAAGAGAGAAGGTGAAGTTGTCCCGAAGGGAGATTTCTACGGTAATAACAGGATAGCGAAGACAACTAGTTCAAGCCGAACTGGTTGTTCCCAAAACAGTAGCACTGGAGAGACGTTCAAACCTCTTGGTACTATCCATCCTGAACAGATTGACGTATGTTCGGTAAGATCCTAAGATTGAACCAAACACAGTCTCTCAGGTTCGAACTGTGAGGAGTAAACTCCATAGAATTCCTCTTTATTTTCTTGTTTATTCCGGTATAACCAGGAAGTAGGAGGGGAAAAAACATGAACGAAAGTGGACTGGAGTTAAATGCAGTAAAAGCTGGCGAGAACTTGCCATGTCTTGCTACACATGTATCTTCTCCATGATCAAACCTCATGAAGAGGACTACACAGAGGACCTCTTCCTATTTCCTTCAGATACCTGTCCTGAGGAACAGCGACATCGATCTTGGCACCTGAAGAATAGCCATTCTGGCTTTCAGAGGTGGGGCTGAGCCATCAACGTGGCTTGGTTCCTTCTCTTGCCCTGCACCACTATCATGATGGAGAGAAGATTACCTATCACTCACTGTGGATGTACGAACCCCCTTGGGGGTTGTACCCTCTGACAGACCCATACATAAGTATACCCAACAGAGTCCCAGTTCCATGAGCAGCGCCCTCGGAATCAGAGATGGGATTCGAACTCCTGCAGCTCCCGAGACACTATATTTTGAGGATAGCGTCCAGGTTTCTGCTCTGGAAGGAGCAGGTGAGTCGAAGAGACAGCCAATTGCTTCCTCCCCAGGGAAAGGATGAAGACTCTTAGAAGTCGATCAAGAGCAGAGAGTTTGTTCGTTAGAGCCATGCTTTTGGCTCGGCAATGCTGTCTAGTCAAGCCGAGTCGAGTGAGCTGAGCAAATCATTACTACATAATTATGAGTGGGAATCAACAACAAAGATTTATCACTTCGTCCCAATTAACTGTTCTCCTTCGAGGCTGAAACTCCGAGATTCTGTTTCTGTTTTCCTACATGTTTGGAACCTAAGGTCCAATACACGAGGACAGTACTTAACCATTCACCCAGAAAGTGTTGCATGCAGTTCCAAGCTCTGCATAACCCCAAACCAGGCTGAGCAACACTCATCTGTGCTGGTAAAGGCTCATCTCGCCATCCAAGCAATAGTAATAGTGAGCATTCGGCGAGCATTAGAATTTGTGAGAATTCCCATGCTTGGTGAGAAAAACCCGACTCTTGTCAGATAATAATCGGGCAAGCCCTGTTTAACTCTGGTACTCGGCAATATGATGAAGCCGAGCACTTGGCAAGTGCCAACTAAACCAAGGGATCCGGTGCTCAGCAAAAATCCTGATTATTGTAACACTCATTGGGAATGCCCATTGCCTGTGTTTGGAAATCTCAAAAAACCAAGTCACTCTGGGAACGCTAAAAATTCCAAGGAATTTAATGGCTTAGCGAGACTCCTGATTTTCATAATAACAGTTACTGAGGATGTCTGTCTCACGCGAGTGTTTGGAAATTATATAAAAAACCATAACACTGAGAATGCCAGAAATTCCAAGGAATTTGCGCATTCATCAGGATTCCTGGGTATTGTAGTAACAATTATCAGGAATTCTCATCTTGCCCAAGTGTTTGCAGATTGTAGAAGACCAAAACACTTGGAGAGAGCTAGAATTTCCAAAGAATTTAAGCGCTTGGTAAGACCCCCCGGATTTCGTCAAATGATCACCGGGGTGGGGCCCCTTATGCGAGCATTTAAGACTGGATCTGACATAATATCCTTCCTCAGTGACATGGAGGAACATATAGTCCCCCGACACTGAATCCTACAGAGAGCATTCTACAGGATCCCTCCTATTCACCTCGCTCCTCCCAGCATAGCCATAGGAAGAAGAGAATAGGTGAGGAAGACTGAACGCCCTTGCTTGCCTTGCTGGCAGAAATAGCAGGAGAAGTGAGTCACGGGCAGCCATCAACCTACAGTGATGGCTGTGACACAAGTCTATGAAAGCGTTATTGTCTGGAGAAACGCTTTCCTGAGAAGGGTTAAGAAACTCTCACACAGCAGGCGAAACGTTCGCTGCCACCGAGACCGGTAGGTCATGCAAACGTGATTGTCGTCTGGGTGAGGTTGAGCGTGCACCTGACTGGAGAGGGCCTATACCGCCCTCCGACAAGTCCAAGTCCTCATCGAGGTCGAAACCTCTCAAGAGAACCGAACGGGGTACTCCCTTCTGGTCTCATTGCGTGCACGGTCCCATGGGACTGTCACGTCAACCCTGGGAACCGAGCAATCACCACAAGAGCAATCACTAGCAAGGCATGCATCACCTGAGCGACTCACTCTTTTCTTCCACTCCGTGCCCAAGTCGTGATGGTGAGCGGACTCAGTGTCACTGACTCTGGATGCACGTGAATCCGTAGATTTACTTGCACTCGGGGAAACTCATGAACGAGTGCCCGACACAGAACTAGTCTTAGGGGCAGAACCTCTAGGACTAGCAACAGAAGTGCGAACGGAAGTTTGTGCTTCTATGGCTCCCGATACGCTAGGCCCTAGGGATAGCATGATGGTTCCTGTTTCCGAAGGAACGAGTGAGCCAGCGGAAGACCCAACTGTCTTCTCAATTCGAAGAGGCAGACCATTAGAGGTCCTGTGACGAGACTTCTTTGGGGGGGAGACTACCTTCTCCTTCATCGGCAGGGAGCCTTATTCTGGAAGACTTCTATCTTCTACAAGATGAGGTACATTTACCAGCATAAATAGAGTTTTTGGGATCAAGCCGTGTCGCTGGGTGAAATGTCTCGTTAGCCATTTCTGATATATAAAACTAATGCTAAATATACCAGAGAATAAACCAAAGGGACTGACTGAGGTTACTACCCTTTACAATTAAAAAATGTCGTGTATACACCAGGAGCAAGTAAAAACTGCCACCTCTCCTTTACCCCACAGAAAGATCCTCGTCAATAATCTCTGAAACCTGAGGTGCCGCCACACAGGCCGCCTCTACGCATCCAACCCCCTCCTCCCCAGCGCCATCTACTACATCTTATGTTAGCACGGCGACGTCGTAACAACAAATTTTCATAGCTCTGTGATTTTGTGTTTTTTCGCCGTTTATTTTGGATTTATGATGGCAGCTTCCGTTCCATCTAAGTTAAGTACCCAGAACATGTTTTGAATAAGTCTTTTATGAGGTAGATCGCCGTTTTATGAGTCTATTGAGACTTTGTTATTGTAGCACGTGACGTCATCGCGGGTTCATCCGCATGGCCGGTCTGTTTTTACTTGCTCGGCAATATTTCTACCTGTTATTATATTATATTTTATGATCTGTATATATGGTAATATTTCGAGTGCCTTCCTGTCGTTATTTTTGCACCTTAGGGCTAGGATCGGGGTTATTAACCGTTCCTTTATCTATCAGTGCTATATGTATTTTATATGTATAGATAGGTAATAAAGGCACTCTTCGAGTATTTCCAGTTTTAAGGAGTTTTAGTACTCCTGTGTTTTGCGTTTATTCAGATCTGGTATATATTTTCAGTTAGAGCTTTTACAGTAATTTGCAAGTTTCGTTTAAGTGCCCATTACTAGGCTAGGTTTCTTTTTGAACCCCGTGTTTTGGCAAGTTTAAGCATTTTATAAACGTTTGTTTTGCGTAGATTGTATTGCCCCTTATTCCTGGAATTTCGGGCCCAGTGGTATTCATTTAGTCTACGACTATAGGGGTTCTTTTTAGACTAACCTAGCGTAGGTTACTTAGGTTAACAGGCTACTTCCTTTTCGCTGTCTCCCTTTCGAGTCTCTCCTCTTTGACGCTGCATCAGCGGTCGATTAGCTGTTGGGAAACAGCGTCTGATCTTTGTTGGATTGTAGGCTAGCCCTAATTCATAGATCCTGCGACCGTTGATGTTGGTAGTTTCATAATACGTAGTTCATTGAACTTATTACATACTAGTCTTTTTGAGAGAGAGAGACAGTTGGGGTGATAGCGGATGGGAAGTAAGAAACGTTTGGAATGTGGACTAGTGAGTCTAGGGTTGAGTTGGTTGTACCATGGTAGATCATCTCTGGATCTCCAACCGCTGGACTCCGGGGGGGCAGAGTGAGAGATCGATCAAATTTTTAGTGACATCTTTCTTCCCTCTCCGTTCTATTTAGACATGAAGGATTATATGAAGATGTTGTTGACAACCGATTATTACTTATTGATTCACTTTGTTTTCATTTTCGAACGGGTCTTAGTCCTTCATGGGGTTCCCGGAATCCGGGAACCCCCGGGATTTCGGCACGGGGGAGTGTGTCCCTACCATACACTTGTTTATGTTATTTTCATATACATGTATTTATGTGTAATTTCCTAATGATTTACATTCGTGGTAGGTCCGGAGATCCGGGCCCGGATACGTTTGAATTTCATAAGAAATTTGGTTTGTTTATATAGTCTATGGTTGTTTTCGAGATCGTGGTAGGTCTATTATCTAGACCCGGATACGGTCCCGACGGACTAGTGACAGTATAACTTATATGTATATAGTTTTAATTTAGCTCTAACTGGGTTTTACTTTACCCGGACGGTGGTAGGCCTATCAATATAGGCTCGGATACCGTCCGGATAAATGTATTTAATTTTAACATGTTCTGTAACAAGTATTATATTTTGACAGCTTTTCCGGACGTTGGTAGGTCCTGATAAATGGACCCGGATATCATCCGGAATTGCCAGTTATTCAAAATATTAGGTGTCTTTTCCAGTGTTTTCAACTGAAAATAATTGTATTCCGGCAATGCCGGATTACTGATTTGGTTGAACTGCACACGGGTTGAGATACTTAGTAGAGATAGTTTGGACATTCAAGTGTTTTTCCGAATTCCATTTCCTCCTCATTCCGGCGATGCCGGACTTTGAGTTGGGAGAGGATTAGAAATCACATAGATGTAATCTGCATCATCCAATCTTCCGGGGGAATACTCCCGGAATTTTGATTCCTTAAAGTTTAAAGTCATGTATTTGGCTTAGTGATTGGTTGATACTCATTTTCAATATCTCTTACAGATGTTGCAGTGTGCTGAGGTGAGCTGTTCGGCTATGCTTCAACAGCCATGCGGGCATGTGGAATGCCGGACTCACTCTGCATGCGCTGTGCAAGTGCTAGAAGAGATAGTTTGGCATCATGAGAGATGCCAAGTCTGCTATGATCTTTATGCCCAGATCACGGATGACTTGGTAAGTAGACTGTTAGTCTGAGTAGTATGGTTTTCTGTGATTTTAGTAAATTGCTTTCCTTTATTCATCTCGAGATATATGTTTGTCTAGGCCTGATCAAGGATTCTCTTTCAGGCCCCCAAGGAGGTGAAGGACGTGGTGCTCGCCACTCTGAAAAGCTGGGTAGGAGGTTTTGGAAGAAATGTTGGTAAAGCTCGACCCTACATTCTTTCTCGGGCTGTGGCTTCGATCCTCTACCCTAACTCCAAGACGGCAGCTGTGGCAGAGGAAGTAGCTGCGCCGTATCTGCAATCAATTGGGGAGGAGTTTCTGTGTTTGGAACCCGTAGAAGGACCCGAGGCAGAGGTCGTTGAGGAAGTCGACAGTTTGAATTTGTCGTCTGAACCGATGCAGACGGATCAGGTAGGTGAGGCAGTAGCTAGCTCTCCTTCCTTCTCCTCCTCTGAATTTCCCCCTCTTACTTCTCTTTCTCCTTCTCCAGTAGCTTTTTGCGTTCCTTCTCGTACTCCGCCAGGGTTCGAAGGTTTTGGGAACGCTGATGTAAATAAGGCAGCGTCTGTCCGGTCTACCATGAAGACCACCAAGACCAAGCAGCTGCCTGCGAAGGTGAAGTCCGGCACCCCGGCCCCGTCGGCGGCGGACATCACCCCTAAGACTAAATCTAGCCGGAGCAGCAGCAAAGATAAGTCTTCGCGGAGGACTAGGGAGAAACCTGCTACTCCTTCACCTGCTCCTTCTCCTGCTTCTACGCTGTCGACTGCAGTAATGCTTAGTCCGGCGCCCACTCTGACATCGACCTTAACAGCTTCAGGCCCTTCTCCAGCGGAAGTGCCGGTTAATTTAGAGGCTTTGGCTTCTATATTAATTCAAAAGGTCAGTCAAGAACTGGCTTCTCAGGTAGCCAGAGATATGGCAGCCTTGTCAGGCAAGCTAGAGTCTCATATGTCTCGCACTGACCAGTCGGTATCAGAGCTATCGGGTATAGTGAGTCAACACCAATTGTTGATGGCTCAGACAGGCGGAAACCCTCAGCTCTTGTCAATCTTGCCGAATGCGGCCAATCTACCCCCCTCTCATCTTCCCAAGGGAGGCGGCCCAGTCAGCTTGGCTTAGATTCTTGAAAGAGATGGAGTGTGTCAATACCAAGATCACTCCATTTAAAGGAAAGTATACCACTTTCACTGTCCAGAAGGATCACCCGCTACCGTGCACCACGAAGATTGCTGAGCTGACCCTGAAAGCAGCGGAAGAAGATAAGCCTCTTCCACAGCTAAAGGAGACAGACTTGACGTCTTTGTTGGTGCTGGAAGATCCGACGTATTGGCACCACACTCCGGAGACTTTTCAGAAAGGAAAGCTAGAGTCTGACTGTGCTTCAATTCAATTCAATGAGAGACTCCTTAAGCTACCCGAGCATCTCATTAAGGCGGAGTTTGAAGCCAGATGTAGATTGAGTCGGTCACTCCATTCAATCACTTCGGCAAAGACGATCGCTTCTGCCTATCTGACCGCTCCGGAGTTCCAGGTCTTGACCAAGTCGTTGTTGGGCACTTTTCAACACGACTTGTTTGATTTTGCTGTGGCCCGAAGAGCCTGCCGGAAGTTTGTTTTGAGACCGGCTACGATCAGGCATGACCCTAATAAGCTCATTAAGTCATCAATCTGTGGACCTTCCCTCTTTCCAGAGGATTTAGTAGCTCAGGTTACACAAGAGGCAATAAGAGCCAACCAGACACTTGCCACCAGGTGGGCTCTTAAGTTTAAGCGTCCGGCAGATCCTTCACCAACGAGCATTCAGAAGGCCAAAAGAACTAAGAAGTTCCAGCAGAGGAGGTTCCAAAGACCTCCAGCTGTGAATCAACCTTCCACTTCCATGCCTCCGCCACAACAATCATATGTGTGGGTACAGGCCCCAGCTCCTCAGTCGAATCAGCCCTCACAGCCATCAAAGGTCTACAACCAAACCTATGAATCACATACTTCCTTTCAGAGGTATGCCCCTAGAGGTACTAGAGGACGTGGCTCCTCCAGACGGGTCGGTGGAGGAGGTGGAAGGCTTGCAAGAGCCAGAACCTACAGAGGAGGCAGAGGTTCAAGACCATCCGGCAATTAATGAGATAGTCAAGGTAGGTGGGAGACTAGCACTCTTCAAGCACAGGTGGACTTTCAACACCTGGGCGCACAGTGTCATATCAAAAGGTTTGGGGTGGAGGTGGAAAAAGGGCCCACCTCCTCCACACAAGTTTTTTCAAGCTCGGACACCAGACTTAGTAGCTTTCACTCAGGAACTACTTCAGAAAAGAGCAATAAAAAGAGTCAGGAACATCAAATATCAAGGCAGACTATTCTCAGTTCCCAAGAAGGGCACGGACAAGAGGAGGGTGATCCTAGATCTTTCACGGCTCAATTCCAGTATAGTATGCGACAAGTTTCGCATGCTAACCGTGACCCAAGTAAGAACCTTACTTCCCCGTGGAGCCGTCACCACCTCTATAGATCTTACCGATGCATATTATCATGTGCCCATAGCAAGGAACTTGTCTCCGTTCCTAGGATTCAGGTTAGGAAAGGAGGCTTACTCTTTCCGAGTCATGCCATTCTGCCTCAATATTGCTCCCAGGATTTTCACCAAGTTAGCGGACGTACTGGTCCAAGAACTTCGGAGCCAGGGAATTCTATTGGCGGCATATCTGGACGATTGGATAATTTGGGCCCCCAACAAACAGCAGTGTCTGGAATCAACCCACAGAGTCATGGAATTTCTGGAGTATTTGGGTTTTCAAATAAATCTTCAGAAATCAAGACTGACTCCCAGCTCCAAGTTCCAATGGTTGGGACTTCAGTGGGACCTTCAGACACACAAATTTTCAGTTCCTTGGGAAAAGTGCAAGCAGATTGCAAAAGCCACAAGGCAGTTTGTAAGAAACAAACTAGCATCAAGACGGGCTCAGGAAAGAATTCTGGGCTCCTTACAGTTTGTAGCAGTGACTCAACCGTTACTGAAAGCCAGACTAAAAGACTTCAACAGAATTTGGAGAAGTCGAGCCAATATAGGCTTAAGAGACAAACTTTCAAAGATTCCTCAGCTCTTACGCAAGAGTCTAAAACCTTGGTCTACAGCCAAGAGTTTAGCAAAATCAGTACCACTTCAGTTTCCACAACCGGATCTAGTGATTCATACAGATGCATCCCAAAGTGGATGGGGAGGCCATTCCCCTACTCAAAAGTTTCAGGGAAAATGGTCCAAGACCTTCCAAAGATTTCACATAAACGTTTTAGAAGCCATGGCAGTTTTCCTAACTCTCAAACGAATGAACCCAAGGAAAGGGATTCATATCAGATTAGTCCTCAACAGTGCAGTAATTGTTCACTGTATCAACAGGAAGGGCTCCAAATCCAAGTTCGTAAATCATGTGATGATTGCGATCTTCTCTCGAGCGCAGAAATTTCGATGGCACCTATCAGCCACACATCTAGCAGGAGCCAGGAATGTGGTAGCAGATGCTCTGTCAAGGACATCCCCATTGGAGTCAGAGTGGACTCTAGACACAAAGTCGTTTCAGTGGGTATCCAAACAAGTCCCGGGTCTTCAAATAGACCTTTTTGCCACGGAGTCGAATCATCAACTTCAATGCTACGTGGCCCCCAACCTGGACCATCTAGCATTTGCCACAGATGCATTGTCTCTGGATTGGAATCTTTGGAAGAGGATTTATTTATTCCCACCAGTCAACCTCCTGATGGAAGTTCTTCACAAGCTCAGGACGTATCGGGGGAAAATAGCATTAATAGCCCCTTGGTGGCCGAAGAGCAACTGGTTCCCTCTAATATTGGAATTGAAGCTCCGTCCCAGACGGATCCCCAATCCAAAACTTTCACAAATAGTACAAACCAAGAGAGTATACGCTTCCTCAAACATTCTCCAAACCCTAACTTTATGGAGTTTATGAAGTTTGCGTCTCTACAGGATTCAGGGATTGATCCGGAAAACATTACTTTCCTGGAATCCGACAAGAGAGATTCTACTCTTAAACAGTATAACTCTGCTCTTAAGAAATTGGTTAAATTTGTGAAAGAAAAAGAAGTGGAAGAAATGACAACTAATCTAGCAATTTCATTCTTTAAAGATTTGTTTGATCAAGGCCTAGCTCCCGGAACTATTACCACTATGAAATCTGCCCTTAAAAAGATTTTCTTGGTAGGATTTGGGATAGATCTAACAAGCTCCTATTTCTCCTCTATCCCTAGAGCTTGCACTAGATTGAGACCAATACGTAGGCCTCAATCTGTTTCCTGGTCTCTAAACGAAGTGTTGAGGCTAGCTTCCAGTATTGATAATGAATCCTGTCAGTATTCAATTCTACTTAGGAAGACGTTATTTTTGTTAAGTTTAGCCTCAGGAGCAAGGATTTCTGAATTGTCAGCCTTGTCTAGAGATCCAGGTCATATAGATTTCCAACCTAATGGTAATGTTCTTCTTTCACCAAATAAGACCTTTTTAGCCAAGAATGAAAGTCCACAAGATAGATGGACTCCTTGGTCAATAGTTCCTCTTCCCCAAGACTCTTCTCTCTGTCCAGTTCAAGCTCTCAAGACCTATTTAGATAGAACGTCATTTAAGTCCTCAGGTCCCTTATTCATGAGAGAAAAAGGAGGAACGATCACTATGAGAGGTATCAAACAACAGATTCTCTATTTTATTAAACAAGCCGATCCTGACTCTTTTCCCCTTGTTCATGATGTCCGGGCAATTGCTACCTCTATTAACTATTTTCAACATATGAATTTTGAGGATCTTAAAAAGTACACTGGTTGGAAATCTTCGGCAGTTTTCAAACGCCACTACCTTAAATCTCTTAAAGCACTCAAGTTCCCTGCCGTGGCTGCAGGAAGTATAGTAGTTCCTGAAAACTCTTAACTTCCTCTTTCTTTTATACCTCCTCTTTTCTTTCCCACTTGCCTGCCTCACCTAGTTGTTCAACCCTGCCTTCCTCTCCCTCGGGCCTTCTGTAAGCACGAGCCGGGCGGATTGTATTAGCTTGATTAAAGGAGATCATTTTATACCATGTATTAAAGTATTGTTAAGGTCTATGTTTAACGTTAAGTTTTACATGTAAGCTCATGTATTTATGTATACATTCTAATTTTGAGTTTCTCAGTCTAAATTAAGTTTTGAGAAATATCTTTTGATAACAATACAAGTTGTAATTTGAGGAAAAGTTTATATATATATTATAATTACTTTTCTAGCTAATGCGTTTTGTTTTCCTTCCTTTTTACAGTATTTCTTTATTTCAGCTTGCCCATTTCTCTGGTATAATTTCACCCAGCAACACGGCTTGATCCCAAAAAAGGGATTTTGACGGAGGAAAAATCTATTTTTGGGTGAGGAGCCGTGTCGCTCGGTGAAATGTCTCGTTAGCCATTTCTGATATATAAAACTAATGCTAAATATACCAGAGAATAAACCAAAGGGACTGACTGAGGTTACTACCCTCAGGCGAGCACTTTTTACAATTAAAAAATGTCGTGTATAAACCAGGAGCGAGTAAAAACTGCCTCCTCTCCTTTACCCCACAGAAAGATCTTCGTCAATAATCTCTGAAACCTGAGGTGCCGCTACACAGGCTGCCTCTACGTATCCAACCCCCTCCTCCCCAGCGCCATCTACAACATCTATTGTTAGCAACCCACAGCTTGTACCACACTGGGTGGGAGATCAATGAATTAGAAAAGGGTGGGTTTACCGAGCGACACGGCTCCTCACCCAAAAATAGATTTTTCCTCCGTCAAAATCCCTTTAATAATCACAGGGCAGCAGCGAAGGTTTTGTCCAGTGACGAAACTCCAGGAGAGCAGCGGCAAATTAATATGATTTCCAGCAAGGGAACAGTACACACACTCAAGGACCAATATCACAGCATGCTACGAGTCACAGGTACAATTCCAAGGTTAGGAGTCAAAACGAAGAGATATCCAACCATCTACTGCTGTAATCAACTATCACCACTGTTAGCCTATAAAAGAAAGAAAATATGATTTAAAGTAATAAGGATACTCCTCTTGCATCCAAGAGCACTGCATTCCGAAATGAAGAGATCCCTCAAACACCAACACCAGACACCCCCCTCTTCTATCTTTGTCCGATAGCTAGCGAAAGGACGATGGAGAGGTGGAAATACCAGAAGAAATAAAGGACAAACCTCTGAAGTTCCCCTTGGTAATTTCCAAAGCGCAAGCATAAATTTCGGATAAACACATGTCTCGTCCTAACGTTAAAGGGCAAAAATATGTAATAAGGGTGTTGGCACGCCCTTGATGCCGACCCTTAACACATAGTAGAAAGGTGGCTAGCAAGGCTATCACAAAAAGTGGGTTTGCATATTAATTATTAAAGTCAATTAATTATTAATATCAAACACAGTATATACATATTCATTAAAAATAACTAATTAAATATCCCACCGGGAAAATTGTAATTACTGTAACGGCTAATCAGCAAGAGCTCACAAACACGTCTTCATCGGAAGACGGCCGAAAGCAAAGTGGATTGTTTACATCCAGGCAGGTGGGCCTATACTACCTAACCACCTTGTTCAAGAAGTTAACGGCTGCATTTCAGCCTATGCTGAAAGTAATTCCTCATGTAAAGGACCGAGGGTTTGCATATTGTGTAGGAATAAGCATAATTACTTATACCCATAAATTTTCAGGCCTATTGCACCAAGAAAAATAATTATTCTATCTTTGTAGGATATCTGTACACTATCAGATGTGTAATTGTTTATACTATCTGAATCATCACATTACCTAATTCTGTATTTTTCTTATCATAAGGTTTTCACATTTGCTTCTCTTAATTAAACATCCTTCTGTCCAATCTCAACATCATTCTGCTTTACTAAAAACCATCACATTTTTTACCTTAAAAGAATACTTACTCATGAGTACAATAGGTGTAAGAAAATAGTGATGGGTTCCAGTTCATATAGATGACATCATAAAAATGACAAAGACTGTCATAATCAATCCAAAAGACACCATTGTCAAAAGTCTGAGCACTTTTAGGATCATAGTTCAGTAACTTGCACAACTCTGGAGTCCAGTGTTCTTTATCCATTTCAGAATAGTTGCCTTTCCATCGTAGATGAGACCATGGGTTTTTTAACATTAGCAGCCGTTTACCCTGCAATATGAAAACATAAATGCACTTTCACATACTGCATACAAAGGATACACTATAAGTTTCTGTAGCTGTGAGTATTTTTCCAATCCTTTTATCAAATATAAGTACCCAAAAGAAAGGACATATGCATCAATGCAAGAGGTAATTCATAAAAATATAAAATGACAAACATTTTGGCATACAATTTCTCCTCACCTAATAAATTTCTTTTTGAGAGGTTCATCAGTAAACATTGAAAGGAAAGTAATATCACAATTTTTAAAAGTAAATTGTATTTTTCCTAACTACGATATACAAACCTGAAGTCCTTTACATAAGGAATTACTTTCTGCGAAGGCTGGAATTAAGGCCACTAAATTCTTGAACAAGGTGGTTAGGCAATAACTACTGTCTGGTAGGTGGGTAGGCCCGCCTGCCCGGATGTAAACACTCCAATCTGCCTTTCAGCCCAGGTTCAGATTTAGGGGTGGCATGAGGTGGGCATTAATGTAAAGGACCTCAGGTTTTTATAGTTAGGAAAAATGTTATTGTCATGATACAATAAAGTTTTATGCATACTTACCTGGCAGATATATACGGTGTATGGCCCACCCGACCTCCCCTCAGGAGACAGGTGGAAGAGAAAATCTGTCTTAGAAAGCGGGAATGATTCCTATTCCTGCCACCAGCGGCGGGGCGGTAGATCACCTGACCTACCTGTAGAGTGTGCCGCAAAATTCGAATTTCTATCGGGGACGACGGAGTCTATAGCTAAGTATATATCTGCCAGGTAAGTATGCATAAAACTTTATTGTATCATGACAATAACATTTTTATGCATTCAACTTACCTGTCAGATATATACTTAGCTGATTGGCACCTTTGGCGGAGGGTAAGAGACAGCTAATTTACTGAAATAGACAGGAAACAACATATGTTGTAGGTAATAAAATTAAAAAACCTTGATTCCTACCTGTGTTAGCGAAAGACTTCATGGCTACTGCCTAGGAGCCCGTATTGCTTCAAGAGCCTCAGCGAGGTAGTGACCTCATGCTAAGAGTTCTTGATGGTCTGTTACAGGGGTCTTACCCACTTACGCTTCAGAACCTTAGGATCTTTGTCAAAGGGGTCCTATCCACTTACATGACAAAACACCTTGCCTATTGGCATGATCATAGAGCACGACACTAATCCCGATCACCTGATCCTAATTGGGGTTAGTACTTAAGATTGAAAGGAGTCATCCCCGAACATCCTTTCAAGCAACTCACAACTCAACAACAATATTAAAAATAGTTATTAAAAACATAAAAACAAAATTAAGGATCAGCGTCTGCTCCATTTCCCAGCATAGTATCCGCTGATACATAAGGTCCAAGAGAAAAACATTTATCGTATGTTACTCTAACATCCTTAAAATAGTGGGATGCAAAAACTGAATTGCACCTCCAATAAGTAGCTGCTAAAATGTTTCTCATGGACATATTCTTCGTAAAAGAAAGGGAAGTTGCCACAGCCCGGACTTCATGAGCTTTTACTCTCAGCAGCTTTAAAGAGTTCTCTTGGCACTTCCTGTGAGCTTCGGTAATCACATTTCTGACAAAGAACGCCAGTGCGTTCTTTGACATAGGTCTTTTGGGGTTTCTTACCGAACACCAAAGACTGTCAACATCCCTGAAGCTGTGTCTTTTTTTCTAAATAGAATTTTAAGGTCCTGACTGGGCAAAGGGACCGATCCAACTCTCTACCTACCAAGGAAGAGAGTCCCTTGACTTCAAAACTTCTAGGCCAAGGTTTAGAAGGGTTTTCATTCTTTGCCAGGAAAAGCTCCTGGAAAGAAATGACAGCCGAGTCTTTTTTAAAACCCATCCGAGAGTTCAAAGCATGCAATTCGCTGATCCTCTTAGCTGTTGTGAGAGCCAGCAGGAATATGCATTTACTAGTAAGATCTCTGAATGAGATCTTATCTAGAGGTTCGAACCTGTCCGACATCAAGAATTTTAGGACTATGTCCAGGTTCCAACTCGGGGGAATAGAAGATCTCACTTTCGTAGTCTCGAAAGACCTGATGAGATCATGAAGATCCTTATTGTTTTCCAAATTCAGCCCTCTGTTTCTAAAAACAGCTGAGAGCATGCTCCTATATCCCTTGATCGTGGATACGGCCAATTTGGACTCTTCTCTTAAGAAGAGGAGAAAATCCGCGATTTCGGTTACAGAGGTATTGGAAGAGGACAGCTTCTTCGACCTACACCATCTACGGAAAACTTCCCACTTCGATTGGTAGACCCGCAGGGTAGAGGCTCTGCGGGCTCTAGCAATTGCAGTTGCCACTTTCTTTGAAAAGCCTCTCGCTCTGACCAGTCTTTCGATAGTCGAAAGGCAGTCAGGGAGAGACTTTGGATGTTTTTGTGGAACCTCTCGAAGTGGGGTTGTCTGAGCAGATCTGTCCTGTCTGGTAGAGATCTGGGGAAGTCCACCGTCCATTCCAGTACCTCTGTGAACCAGATTCGGGAAGGCCAAAAGGGAGCAATTAGAGTCATTCTCATTCCCTCCGACGCCACAAATTTTCTTACTACTTCCCCCAGCAATTTGAATGGGGGAAAGGCATATGCGTCTATGCCTGACCAATCCATGAGGAAAGCATCGATCGCCATGGCTCTGGGATCTTCTTCTAGCGAGCAGAAGTTGTCTATTTTCCTGGAGAGGAACGTGGCAAACAGGTCGATCTGGGGTCTCCCCCAGAGGGACCACATTTGTCTGCAGACTTCTGAGTGGAGCATCCACTCTGTCGGGAGTACCTGGTTCTTTCTGCTCAACCTGTCTGCCCTTAGGTTTTTTACTCCTTGGACAAACCTTGTACGCAGAATAATGCCCCGTTCCTCTGTCCAGGTTAATAGATCTCTCGCTATTTCGTTCAGTGAGAAAGAGTGAGTGCCCCCTTGATTCCGGATGTAAGCCAGAGCTGTGGTGTTGTCGGAATTGACTTGAACTACCACCCCTCTGACTTCCGCTTCGAAGTATTCCAGGGCTAGATGAATTGCCAGGAGTTCCTTTGCATTGATGTGCAGAGTAGTCTGTTGTCTGGTCCAGATACCTGCTACTTCCTTTGGACCCAGTGTTGCTCCCCAACCTGTGTCCGAGGCATCGGAAAACAACACTCGGTGAGGGTTCCGAATCAAGAGGGACACCCCTTCGTTCCTTGTTAATGGGGTTAACCACCACTTCAGGTCGGATTTTATCCCCTGTTGGATGGGAAAAACGTCTGACAAGTCTCCTGTCTTTTGACTCCACATCCTCTTTAGATAAAATTGCAGAGGTCTGAGATTTAATCTTCCTAGGGAAATGAACTGCTCTAACGAGGAAAGGGTGCCCAGCAGACTGAGCCATTCCCTCGCCGAGGTCCGTTCTTTCCCTAAGAAGTTCGAGGTCTTTTCTAAGCCTCGAGTAATTCTGTCTTGAGATGGAAACGCCCGAAAACCCCGAGAATCCATCTGTATCCCCAGATAGACTATGTTCTGTCTGGGGATCAATTGTGATTTCTCGAGGTTCACGAGCAGTCCCAGAGAATTTGTCAAGTTCAAAGTCTTCTCCAAGTCCATCAAGCACTGAAGTTCCGATTTTGCTCTTATTAGCCAATCGTCCAGATAAAGGGATATATTTATCCCCTCTAGATGTAGCCATCTCGCAACATTCATCATTAGCCTCGTGAACACTTGAGGGGCCGTAGAAAGGCCGAAGCATAGGGCTCTGAATTGGCATACTTTTCCCTGCATCATGAATCGGAGATATTTCTTCGATGATGGATGCAGGGGGACATGAAAGTACGCATCTTGTAGATCTAAGGAGACCATCCACTCTCCTGGACGAAGAGCCGCAAGAACCGATTTTGATGTTTCCATAGAGAACTTTGTGTTCTCCACAAATCGGTTCAATGAGCTCACATCCAGGACCGGTCTCCACCCTCCCGAGGATTTCGGAACCAGAAAAAGATGGTTGTAGAATCCTCGGGAAGGCGGATCCAGAAACCACTTCGATGGCCTCCTTTTGCAACATCTGTTCTACCAGTTGCAATAATGCTTCTTTCTTGGCAGGGTCCCTGTATTGGGCTGACAGTTCCCTCGGGTTCGTAGTCAAGGGAGGTCTGTCTCGAAAAGGGATCATATATCCCTTCGTTACCACTGAAAGGGACCACATTTCTGCCTGTCTCCGAGTCCATTCTTCGGAAAATTTCCGAAGTCTGGCTCCTACCGGTGCTTGAAGGACTGTTGTCTCATTTCGCTCTCTTGATAGGTCTGAAAGAAGACCTACCTCTCTTCTGCACTCCTCTCTTCTTAAAAGAGGGTCTGGCCGAGGAGCTCCCTCGAAAGGGCTGTTGAGGAGTCCGATTCTCTCTCTTAATAGGACCCGAAGTCCTTGATTTCTTTGCAGATTGGGCCAAGAGATCTTGTGTGGCCTTTTCTGTCAAAGAATGAGAAATGTCTTTCACTAGATTTGAAGGAAACAGTTGGTCCGACAGAGGAGCATACAGAAGAGATGACCTCTGAATGGGAGTAACTGCTTTCGTCAGAAAAGAGCTAAATAAGACTCTCTTCTTCAGAATTCCAGTTCCAAACAGAGAGGCCACCTCTCCTGATCCATCCTGAACCGCCTTGTCCATACAGGAAAGAACACTATGAAGGACTTCTGGACTAAGAGATTCATTCTCTTGTGTCTTTTTGGCCAACACCCCAAGGGACCAGTCTAAGAAGTTAAAAACTTTTAAGACATTAAACAATCCCTTGAGGAGATGGTCCATCTCAGAAGTCCCCCATGTGATCTTTGCTGATGACAAGGCTTGTCTCCTAGACGAATCTACCAGATTCGAAAAATCTGCTTCGGCTGTGGTAGGGAGAGCTAGACCCCGTGATTTGCCCGTCTCGTACCAAATTCCCTTCTTTCCTGATAGTCTGGAAGGAGGGCAGGTAAAGACTGTCTTCCTCGCCTTCTCCTTGGATTCCAACCAATTTCCTACGAATCGGAGAGCCTTGTTCATGGAAATGGTTGGCTTCATTTTAATGAAAGATGATTGCTTCGGGACCTTCGTACTTGTAAATAAGGACCTTGGAGAAGGAGGAGCAGTCGGGCTTAAAGAGTCCCCAAACTCTTGAAGTAAGAGGGCTGCCAGTGTCTTGTAATCTGACAAACCCAGAACCGAGTGGTCTTCAGAGTCCGAAACCGCTTCCAAATCCAATTCCGAAGAGGATTGTTTATTTTCAATAGGAGACGGGTCTCTTGCAACATCCACCCCACTCTCGCAAGAACAACGACCGCCTGTGCGATAACTTGCGTCCCTACGAGAGATAGGTTGATCCTGCAAAACGACCTTATCCTTCTCCTGGCAAGAGCGATGGCCGCCTGTGCGACACCTTTCTCTCCTGTCAGACGAAGGATGTCCTCTCCTATCGCTTTCTCCGGAACCACCTATGTCTTGACAAGGGCTACGGCTGCCTGTGCGACACCTAGAGTCCCTGTCAGGTAAAGGTTTATCCTTCCGAAAGCTAAACAAATCCTCTTGGCTTAATTGTCTTTTGGAAGAAGTCTGTCTCTTGTTTGTCAATTGTGGCTCATTGCGCCGGGTTGGCGCTCGTGATTCCTTGCGCCAAGCTGGCGCTTCTGGCGCATTTCAGCAGGGTGGCGCTTCTGGCGCATTGCGCCAGGCTGACGCTTCTGGCGCATTGCGCCAGGCTGGCGCTTCTGGCGCATTTCGCCAGGCTGGCGCTTCTGGCGCATATGGCGCATCTGGCGCTTCTGGCTCTTCTGACTCGTATGGAGTCTCTAGCGCATCTGGCGCATTGCGCCAGGTTGGCGCTTTTGGCGCATTCTTCATACTCCTCTGAGTATAAGCCAAAACTTTCGTTTCTTCTTTCCTTCCCTTCGTCTTCTTTATAGGAAGGAAAGAGTCCTTTCTTCTGGGAGTCTCCTTAGTAAAAAACCTCCTACTAAGCCGAAAGTTGCTCCGCACATTTAGGAGAATTTTCGCAGCAGCACTCTCTTTCTCCTTCCTGATTCAGGTGAGGGAGGTCTAGAAGCAGAAGGAGACTGATTCCGTTTAGGAACCAATCTCCTTTTCTTCTTCTCACAAGGCGATAGATCGGAGAAAAGCTCAGGGCTTGAATCCAAAGTTGGAGCCTTCCAACTCCTCTTTAAGGGGTGTGACAGTTCATCAGAACTCCAGCCCCTTACATTAGTTGAAGAATCTGATGAAGAAAAATGACAATTTGTCCAAAATTGCATTTTTCCTAACTATACAAACCTGAGGTCCTTTTTACAATAGGAAGGTACTAGCGGCAGCTGGATAGGTTCGTAAGCTTTCGAACAAGGGTTCGGTAGTTAACTGCTTGTCCGACAGTCGCGCGCGTGCGACTGGGAGGTAAACAAATCACTTTTGCTTTTGGCCCAAGCAAAATCTGCAGAGTGAGGGGTGGCATGAGGTGGGACTATGTGTAAATGGACCTCAGGTTTGTATAGTTAGGAAAAATGCTATTTTGGACAAATTGTCATTTGTTCCGACACGGCATACAAACCTTCGGTCCTTTTACAATAGGAAGACTCACTTCTTGGTGGGAGGAATCTGAGTCTTTTGTGAACAGACTGGTGTTCGCCCAACCTTGGAATGCCTCCCTGGTCGTAAGAGCGAGGGAGGGATCCAAGCCTCTGTCCGATTGATCGGGGTGTGCACCGCAGGATCAATGGTCAGACCTCTGGACCAAGTACTAAGAGAGAGGCAAGCGTATCTCTTCGTACCAGCAAACAAGAACAAGTTCCTATTTGCAAGAGGCAACATAAAGTTATGGTTTGTCTCTTGTTGGCATCCACTTCCCCCCATTGTAGGAGGAAGTGGCGTGGATATTCGCTCCCATCCCTAGTGAAGGGATAGATGGGGCTCTGTCGAGTAGCTCACCTGCATCTCGTCCTTTATCCAGCAAGGTGATGACCGTATCCCTCTACCCACAGGTAGAGGGGGAGAAAAAGATAGGAAGAGAAGCCAGTCACTCTCTCATTCACTTATCTATTCTTACAGTCACACCAGGACTCGATGCTGTTCAGCCTGCTAGGGTCTGGGTTAGCTACACAACGTGTTGAGCAGCCACCACGGGTCCCAAGGAAAACGATCCAAGGACCTGTGGGCAATATCCAAAAGGTAGAAGGAGGTGCCAGTGGTCTGGTTGTACCAGACCCCTGCCTTCAGTACCTGCGCCATGGAGAAGTCTTTGTAACTCGAGGGAGTGTACTTCTAGGTCATCTTGGTGCTGACGAAGAGTCTTCAACACTCAGCCTGGGATGTCGAGTTTCTTCAGGACAAAGCAGCATCTCCTTCGCATCGAAGGCGGTGAAGTCCATTAGGGAGGGGATTGTGAAGGACTCTTAAACCGATCGTCCAGGAAAACCGAAGGGTTTTTTCCTGAAGTCTTCCCGCTCACGAAAAGTCGGTTACGAAATCGAGCGTCACGAATCCCCATCCCCTGGATGCTTGACTTCGCAGGAAAAGTCATGCAATTACCTCAGAGGAAAAGAAGGGAATGGTCGTATGACCTATCCCTCTTCTCGACTTCGGTGATGTCCTGTACCCATACTGGTCTATCCGTCTGCAGCGAAGTGTCTCACATTCTCCTATCCCCAAGCAGTGAAGTTCTTCTTCTCGGTAGTGGATAGGACACCGACACTCAATGGTGGGTGTCGATGGTATGGGTACTGTGACAAGCCGTTAGGACGAAGAAAAGACTGTTATGGAACAACCGAACTAAGTCCACAGCGAAGTTCGTAACTGACTTGGGCGCTCTGACAGCTGCCGACTGACTGCGTTCGGTAGGAGGCAAGTTGTCCAAGCACCCGAGCAAGTCACGTGACCTTCGCCTTAAAAGGGTTATGCCAAGAGACTAAACAAATAATTTGTTCGTCACCGATGCCAGAAGGCGAGGTGATGATTCTCTTAAGGCATGTGCCCAACAGGCGAAAGTCAATTGCCTTCTAGAGACCGAGGTCCCTGATGGCAAGATATCTCATAGTATAGTTGATTCTCAGCTAAGGAGAAACAACACTATGTGCCGTTGAAGACGAAGGTGTACAGAAAATGCAACCTACGTCTTCACAGCTGAACCGAGAGAAGGATTCTCAAGATTCTGAACCTGTGCTACAAAGACTGAGAAACGCTAACCGCTATTCATTGCTGTCCGGAGGATCGTAGTTGCAATAAAAGCGAGCGCTTTTCAGTAATGAAGACACAGGGAAATACTGCTGAAGAACTGCTTCTCATGGGCTGACATTTGGAAGTAGAGCTGTCAGGTCGGAGAGTAGGCGATGTCTTCTGACACATCTGTTTAATTCGGGGGCAAAACAATGAAATACACCTGCGAATACGAGATATTTTGAAGACAAACTCAGATGTCTGCAAAAATCATTCGCATTATCGCGGTGCGATGCAGCGGGAGACTAGTACAGACTTCTGTTACCGTGCGGTAAACAGAAAGATGAAAGAGTCCAAGAGATATCTCTGTTGAAAATTCTCGCAATGTCAAAGGCGATGCAATCGAGCGTCACAGCTGTAGATGGTCCTTCATTATTGCGAGAATCCCCGTTAATCAGAGACCTAAGTCCATGATTGTTGGGTAGAGATACGGTTCGGTAGTCAATCAAACCAGGGGAGAGAGAGACGTAACCGACCGTGCATCTCGGAGACCTAGCTGTTACTGAGCTGCTATCAGGCAGTTCAATACTCAGTAGCTCTCGGTGACTCGTCATCCTGAGTTGCCAGTTAATCCCTTCCACGAAGGAATGCGTTCGGCTAGAACCATCGAGCATAAAGAATACGCTCGAGCAATTATATTTAAACGAAACGGATTTCGGTAAATACAAAAGCTGATTTGGTGTTGTCGTGACAATACCAAGTATCTAAAATTGAAACTGATAACTGCTGGGAGGTTGCAGGCAACCCCGAGTTGCAGTTCAATTAAGATACAATTCGTCTCGGTCACAAACCGTAGAGTTAACTACGGTATGCGCCTACCCCCGGACAATTCAACTGTTAAAAGAATCAATGTCGCGAGGGTAATATACGTATATATATTTTTGTAGGTTCTGTACCACGACCTCCATCCTAAATTCTTTTCCCCTCGAGGAATGAGAATAAGGATTGGAGATCGACCGCCTTCGTTCTCTAGTCAAGAGAGTAAAGGAGAAGTCTTTCCCAAAGGAAAGCTTCAATGGTGAACAGAATACCGAAGACGATAGTTCAAGCCAAACTGGAAGTTCCCGACCACTCTTCTCTATTCCAGGTTAATCGCCTACTGTGAGATACTCTTCTTTCAGCAGCAGTCTTCTTCCAAATGCTAGAAATTACAGGAATTCGAGCATAAGCGAGGTTCCCGATTATCGTGTAACAATTATCGGGGATTCTCGCTCACTTTGGACCGTGGTCTCGCCTAAGTGTTTGGAGATCGTAAAACACTCGAACACCCTGAGTGCGCTAGAAATTCCGTAGAATTCTAAGCACTCTGCGAAACACCCACCGAATTCGTCAAACGATATCGGCTGGTGGTCCTCTCTCGATTCCCGTAGAAATCGAGAACAGGGGCAGGATCCCTCCTCAACGACCGGGGCTTACGTCAGGTAGGACCGAAGGTCCCCCGGTAGCGCAGCCCTAACGTGGGATCTTACAGAGAAATCTCTGTAGGATCCCTCCCCTTTTTTTCCCTCGTAGCCGTAAGGAGAGAGGGAATGGGGGAGGAATTGGATACTGGCTCGCCTTCCTAGCGGAACTAGCAGTTGGAGAAGAAAAAAACGGAAAGGAGCAGCCATCACCTTACGGCGATGGCCTCTCAGAGCCTGGGAAAACGTATCGTCAGGAGAAAACGTTTTCCCGAGGAGGGTTACGAACTCATACTGTAGGTAAGGGTCTGCCGCCACTGTGAACGTCGTCTGGGTGGGGCTGATCGACACCTGACAGGAGAGAGCCGATACCGTCCTCCGACTCATTCCAGTCCTCGTCGAGGTCGAAACCTCTCAGGAGGACCGAAGGGGTATTCAAATACGGTGTCCGAAGACACGTAAAAACGCCTCTGTCGCAGTAGAGGAGGTGGAAGTAGCTTGTTCGACCGGCCAGAACTGAGAGAGCCTTCTTGTCCGGAGACGAGAGACTATCTGGTTCAACACAGTCGGCAAGCTCCGATCGCGGCAGACCCACCGTCGATTTGGGTTCCCTCTCGGGCCCCAAAACGACTCGAGCCGAGATGTGGCTCTGCTGGTGGGAGCGGCGATCCTTCCCCGAGGTCGTTGTGCTGACGAATCAGCACCATAACCTCGGCAAAGTTCCTCTGGATCTCGGAAGTCACAGCATCTTGCAGAGTAGGACCGTTAAGCCCTTCGAACAAGAGCATATTCCGAGAACCTTCCTCCTAAGAAGGGGGTGGGAACAGCGACAGCCCTCTCGGTCTTCTCCATCCACTTACGCATATGTCCTGGCCGGTCCAAGAACCGTGCCTGGCACGTAGGGCGTCGTGGTGGGATCATGAGGGGCGCACCCCTCACGATCACTCCTCAATACCTCGCTCCTCCCGGTGGTAACCGAGGAGGTTGAAGGTACGGGAGAGGCAGACCTGACGCTCCCTCCTCGCTTGCTGGCAGAACCAGCAGGCTTGGAGGGCTGCAGGCGATCGTCAACCCGCGGTGGCGATCGAGCTGCAGGCCTGGTCGAACCGTCTCACTCTGTGGAGGAACGGCTGGCCTGAGCCACGCCCCGATCTCGAGTGTCAGAAGAGCTGGTGTTGGTTGCCGTACCCGATCGCTCTCTGTGAGAGCGACGGTCAGGCGACCTGCAGGCTCCACTGTCACGGTGAGACCGGTGCTTGTCCTCACGGCACGTCACGTCGCTGGTTCCAGCCGTGGCTGGCACCGGCGAACAGGGGGACCTCTTCCCAGCCTCAGCCCGTGGCCGGTCGTGGACCGTCACGTCCCCGGGTAGCCAGCTGGTCGCCGCGAGAGCGAGAGCTGGTCTGGTGAGAGTCGCGTGAGCGGCTGTCACCAGTTTTCCGCTCCGTGCCGTGAACCTGACGCTGAGCGGGCTCAGAGGTCTGGTTCCTGGCTGCACGGTCGCTGGTAGGCGACCGTACACTCGGTACCTCCCGCGAACGAGAGGCCGAGACGGACCCTGATGCAGTGGCAGAACCACTTACACCAGGCGAGGAAGTACCGGTGTTAGCCGGTACCCCTCTGGTCCCCGTAGTCTTCTTCCTTGCGGAAGAAGAGACGGGCCCCGCTCCCGAAGGAGCAGGAGGACCAGCGGAAGGAACCCTCCCGTCCCACCGAGGTGAGACGGGTCCCGAGAAGCTCCCGAGGGAGACTTCTTAGGAGGGAGGAGGCAACCTTCTTCTTCCTCGGCTGTGAAGCCTTAGAAGTCGAAGGGGAAGAGGCGGCAGCCGACGACGATGAAGAAGATGAAGACGACGACGACGACACCTTCCTCCTCTTCTTCGTCAGCTTCCTCAGGACAGACGTAAGATCTGCTATCCAGGGCGGAGCCGGGGCTGCTGTAGCCGAAGCCACAGGGCCCGGACGCACCTGTACAGACAGACCAAAGTCTGGGGTAGTACCACCACGAACAGGGACGACGTCAGCAGGTATGGGCGCATCTCAGGAACAGCAGGCACAGCCAGCACAACATCGGCAGGGACAGCCAGCGCAGCAACGGCAGGGACAGCCAGCGCAGCAACGGCAGGGACAGCCAGCGCAGCAACTGCATGGACAGTCAGCCCAGAATCGGCAGGTACGGCAGGCAGCACCGGAAACACAGGAGGTGGAGCAGCAGCCAGCAACATCCTGGTACCAGCGGCAGGTCCAGGGGGGAGCTCTAGGGCAGCTAAAGTGTGGTCGCGGCAGCGCGGCAACCACGAGCGGCGGCGGCACGCCCCCCTCTCGGTACGGCGAACGGCACTTCACAGCGGCTGTAGGCAAGACTGTTACCACGTGAGGCGAGTACACCAGGTGAGGAGGGACGTCGTCACCTGGAGTCGATATCGTTGTCGTGGTCACCACTCCATGGGTGACCGGAGTAGGCCCAGACATAGAACTGCAGCCCCTGGACACTAGCACGCCCTGCAAATCGAAGGACGCCCATACCTCACCAAGGTCCACCCTCGTGGCAGTAGCACCTGCGGAAATAACAGTAGTAGTGATTAGTGGGGGGGAAGTCCCCTCGCGCGGGGGGGTGAGCCCCACACCGAACGAGCGGAAGACCCCGAATACAATTGTACATCGGGCACCGAGCGCCTTCCCCCGCGCTCGACGGATCGGGCGAGGAGAAGAACCAGACCTAACCTCCCAACCCCCGAAGGAGAAGGGCCATCTGTGGGAGCTGAGCGGGGGGGGATTCTCGTTCCCCACCCCCGCACAGCACCCATGTACCCAACAACAATAATAAGAGCCCGAGAGCAATCGTGCCCTCGGCACCGAATGCAAGGGCATAAGGATCAATTCCCTGACTGAGCGGAACTTGAACCAAAACAAATATTGATGCAATCAATAATAAAAGGAATAACATGAAAAAGAATCTTGCATTACGATTCACTTCACAATGAATAAGGGCTCGGAGCGAGCGCATTTGCGCCCTCGGTACCGAGCGCAAAGGGTTAAAAAAAGGATCCATTCCCGATAATGAACGGAAACCTTGATCCATAATGAATTGATGCAATCAAAATATATATGAAAAAATGAAAAAGAATACTGCGCTTGCGATTTCACTTCATACAAAATAAAAGGGGAAGGATCAATTCCCGGGAAATAGCGGAAACATTGATCCAAGTAAATAATGCAATCTCAATAAAATATGAAAATGAAAAAGAACTGCACTTGCGATTTCATTTCATTCAAATAAAAAGGGGAAAGGATCAATTTCCGGGTAAGAGCGGAAACTGATCCAAAATGAGTATTGCTACAATCAAAATAAATATATGAAAATGAAAAGAATTACTTTACAGGGATTCCACTTCCCATACAGAATAAGTTTTCGTGCCGAGCGCATTCGCTCGGCAACGAGCATACAGGTCAAAAAAAATATAAATGAAAAGGGCACTTACTTACGATTTTCATCTACACATTTCCAACCAAAATATAAGCTCGGAGCGAGCGCTCTCCCGCCCTCAGCACCGAGCATACACAATACGAGGATCATTTCTGGGAAAAATTAATTCCCGCACTTACGCCCTTCAGTCCCGGCACTCGGGTAATCGGAGGGCGTGGAGAAACTAAGATCCTTTAATTCACAATTGAATTCAATGGAAATAAATATGAAATGATTGTACTTACAATTCAGTTTCACTAGATAAATAGAAAAAGAAAAACACAACCATGCGAAAGCAACGACGATGAAGCGGGCAGAGAGCGATGATACACGTCTACACGCCAGCAGGCCGAAAGCAAAAGTGATTTGTTTACCTCCCAGTCGCGCGCGCGCCTGTCGGACAAGCAGTTAACTACCGAACCCCTTGTTCGAAAGCTTACGACCTATCCAGCTGCCGCTAGTACCTTCCTATTGTAAAAGGACCGAATGTTTGTATGCCGTGTCGGAACAAACACTTTTTTAGGATGCTTTTTCGATAGCGATCCTTGGCAGTTCGGGTCGTCACAGAATCTGCCGAGGGGACGCCTGATCGGTGGGGATTCTCCATGACCTCCGTAAGGCTTTTGACATTCCTTCTCCTCTGGGCCTGTGAGCTTGGAAGAGGTCTAGGCCTGGGAGCGAGATGAAGCCGATCAGACGCACCCTCCACTGCACTATGGACACTTAAATCACTATCACTGTGCTCACCTTTCAACGTCAGCATTTGACGTTCCATCCTTTGTAGTGCAGCTTTAAGATCTGCAATTTCCGTTGCCGGATTTGCAGTCTTAGTACTAGAGGAAGAAGATACAGGTTTAGGGTTAGGTGTTAATTTAATAGGCTCGTTAGAACGAGACCTACTTACTCTTCTGGAGGAAGCCTTCCTAGCCCTATCCATATCTAATTTCCTTAAATAGGAATTTAAATTCTTCCATTCTTCCTCATTCAAACCTACACATTCATCACAGGTGTTAGATATAGAACATTCATTCAATCTACAACCCTTACAAACTGTGTGAGGATCTACCGACGCTTTCGGTAGCCTCACCATGCATCCCTCATTTACACACTGTCTTCTAACCGTAAAGCTAGAATCCGACATTATGAGAAATATCCAAAACCAAGTCCAAATAACAGTCCACGAAAGAGTATGCCAAACCAAAGATCCAATACGTCACCAAAATAACCAGCTTAGAAGATCAATAGCGATGAAAAAACACGAAAATCAAATCAGGAGTAACAACAACAATGTTGGTGTCACGGCCGATAGAGAAAATCTGTCTTAGAAAACGGGAATGATTCCTATTCCCGCCACCAGCGGCGGGGCGGTAGATCACCTGACCTACCTGTAGAGTGTGCCGCGAAATTCGAATTTCTATCGGGGACGACGGAGTCTATAGCTAAGTATATATCTGACAGGTAAGTTGAATGCATAAAAATACTATTTACTTTCAAAAATTGTGATTTGTTCCTACACGGTATACAAACCCTCAGTCCTTTACATAAGGAAGACTCACTGATTGGTGGGAAGAATGTGTGAGCCTCTAAAACTGACTGGAGTTCTGCACACATGGGCTATTCCTCCTGGTCGTAAGAGTGAGAAGGAGTGCCCGGCCTCTGACAACTAGATCTGAGTATAGGAGCTGCATGATCAAGAGTCAGACTTCTGGGCCTTTTCGAAATGAGTGAGGAATCGTAACTCATCCGAAAAAGGGCTGAGAACTGAGAAGAATATTTAGAGTTGGAGGCATTAATGCAAAGTTCTGGGAAGGGTTTCCATTATTACCAGTCTCCTTCCTCCCATTGCAAGAGGAAGGAGAAGAATTGCTTCTATGATTCTGATACGAAAAATAGAAAGGAAGCTCGGTGTGCAAGCTTACCACATCAATCGCCCGACCAGTCAGTGTAAGCTTGAGGAGTAGAAGGACGAGGAGGGGAAAGTGGAGAGGCCAGTCACTCTCGCATCCTTCTTACCTCTAGAACCGCACACCTTAGGCAAGATGCAACTTGTCCTCTTGAAGGAGCCGGGTAAGCACACACAACCTGTGAGCACACACCACCGGTCCAAGGAAAAGAGGTTCCAATGACCTATGGGCAGACCCAAAGGAAGAAAGATATAAATATTGTCGCAATGAGACCTCATCTATCTTTTGGTCCGACACATTCTTTGGAGTGATGAAATGTACATACCCATCCACTGGACTATTCAACTGCAGAGAAGTCTCTCATGATCTCATAAGACTTGGAGAAAGATGTGTCATTGGACACTTCTGCATTGGCAGTCTTCAGTGGATAATGGCATCAACACTCAATGATGGATGTCGATCCTTCATGGGTATAGCATCACACCACTAGAACAAAGTAATGAGTAATCTGGATCAACCAATACAAAGTCCACAGCACAGACCATGAAGGACTCAGATTCGTCAACAGATGCTGACTGATTGTGCTGTCAGCGCTCGTCCGAAACGTAGTCACAACATGACACCTGCCTTTTGAGAGAACAACCGTACAAATCGTCTATCTTGTTCGCCAACGATGTTGAGAGATGAAATAATGAATCTCGCAAGGCATGTGCACTTTACACGATAGTCAATTGCCTTCTAGAGACTGAAGACCCTGTGATGGCAAGACAGAAGTTTCTCATCAGTAGTTGAATCTCAACCAAGGAGAAACAATACTATATTACTAGTGAATGACTAAGGTGAATGTGGACCTACATCTTCATAGTTGAAACGAGAGAAATAAACTCAAAAGATTCTGATCATAGAAAAAGTCCTGTCGATGACACCAACTAGTGAAGACGGCTTTAATCCCTGTTGTTTTACAGAGGACTGAAAAAGTTAATCCGCTGTTTCATTGCTGCTTGGAGAGAAAGTCAGAGTTTCCAATGAAAGCGGAGAGTCTTCCAGTTACTGAAAACACAGGAATTGTGCTGCCTGAAGAACTGCTTATTGTGGGTTGGATCGGGGAGGAAATTTCTATTTACTTTGGAAGCAGAGCTAGTCAGGCGGGAAGCAGGCGAATCTTCCGTTATTCATTTACAATTTGGGGTAAACAAAGAATAATGTAACACCTTACGAATTAGGAAATGTATGTTAGAAGACAAAACTCAAATTGACTGAAGAAAATAATTTTGCGTTATCGCAGCAGCCGATGGGGCAGGTGCGATGGAACAGAAGACTATAGGTGGTTCACTTAAGGTAGATTCTTGGGTGAGCTCTATGCCTACGAGACGTTTTTTTGGCGGGCGCTGATTGGCTGGGAGCTGCCTACCTCCCGATACCAGCCAATCAGCGGCCGCCAAACAAACGTCTCGCAAGCATACGGCTCATCCAAGAATCTACCTTAAGTGAACCAGCTATAGGCTAAAGACTTCTGTTATATCGTGAGGTAAACAGAAAGATGATAACGAGTCTAATGAGATATATCTCTGTCTACAGATTCTCGCAACAGTAAATGTGGTAAAGGAGAGATGGGCATTATGCGAGTCTGTGATTGCCGGGCAGAGAGCTTCGAATTGGTAGTTAATCCTCGACAAAGGAGAAACAATACCAAACCGAAAAGAATCTTGGAGAGCGAGCAGTACTGAGACAGAGCCCTATACCACTCGCTTGACTTGTCATACTACGTTGCCTGGTAGTGCATTCCACGAAGGAATGTGTTCGGCTAGAACCATCGAGAGCAAAAAAGATACACTCAAGCATCTGCATTTTATCTTAAATGGGAGGGAAGAAAACCCTCTTGTTCAGTGATAATGTAAATGCTGTGGTGCTGTTGGTAAACAATACCACTAGTTATCTCAAAATCAAAACTGGTAACTCTTGGGAGACCTGAAAGGCTGTCCTGAGTTTCAGGTTAATCAAGAGGAGGTACTATTCATCTCGGTCACATACCAGAAGAATTAACCTACAGATATGCGCCTACTACTCGGACAATGCAACTGATAACAGAAGCATGTCGCAAGAGAAATATACAAGTATTATATTTGTAAGTTCCTGTAAATCACACTCCAGCCTAATTCTTCTTCATTCGTGGGACAAGAATAAGGACTGGAAACAGGCCTCCTTCATTCTCTTATGAAGAGAACAAAGGTGAAGTTTCCCAAAGGGAGACTTCTACGGTGATAACAGGATACCAAAGACGACTAGTTCAAGCTGACCTGGTTGTTCCCAAAACAGTAGCACTGGAAAGGCATTCCAACCTCTCGGTGTTATCCATCCTGAATAGATTGATGTATGTTCGGTAAGATGGATTGAACCAAAGACATAGTCTCTCGGTTTCTAACTCTGAGGAGTAGACTCCATAGAATTCCTCTTATTTCCTTGTTTATTCCAGTATAACCAGGAAGTAGAGGGAAAAAAGAGAGGAGAATTGACTGTTCTTGCCCGTTCTTCCCTGAACTTGCGATATTCTCACTTTGTTAAACAAAGCATTCATTTCCTACAACCATTTCATTTGCACAAACGCAAGTGAAAATTGACTGGAATTAAATGCACTGAAAGCTGGTGAGAACTTGCAACATCTTGCTACCCATGAAACTTCTCTGTGATCAAACCTCACAAAGAGGACTACACAGAGGACCTATTTCCTTCAGATGCCTTGTCCCGAGGGACAGCGACATCGATCTTGGCCCCTGAAGAATAGCCATTCCTGGCTTTCACAGGTGGGTCCGAGCCATCAACGCGGCTCGGTCTCTCGTCCTGCACCACTATCGTGATGAAGAGAAGACTATCTATCACTGACTGTGGATGTACGACACCCGTTGGGGGTTGTACACTTGGAGATACCCGTACGTGAGTATAACCGATGCAGCCCTGGTTCCATGAGCAGTGTCCTTAGAACCAGAGACAGGAGAACGAACCTGGGTTCGAACTCCTGGGGCTCCTGAGACACTATATTTGTGGATAGCGCCCAGGTTCCCACTCCGAAAGGAGCAGGCGAGCCAAAGAGACAGCCAATTACTTCCTCTTCATAGAAAGGATGCAGACCCTTAGAAGTCTCGAAGCGATACTCTAAGGGGCGGAGAATACCTTCCTCTCCTTGGGATGTGGAACCCTTTGAAGAGGGAGGTTAGGAGGCGTCAGATGATGAAGACGAAAGACGATGACCCCTTGAAAACTCGCTGCAACACGGGATGGGAGGGCACTAAGTCATGGCAAGGAACCGCACCAATCAAGAGCAGAGAGTTCGTTCGTTAGAGCTGAGCACTCAGATCAGTAGAGCTGTCTGGTTGAGCCGAACCAAGCGAGCTGAGCAGATGGCCACTACATAATTATGAGTGGTAATTGTCAACGAAGAACTATCACTTCTTCCCAATTAACTTCTTCAAGACTAAGCTTTGAGAGGAAGAATAAGAGGGATTGTGTGTCTGCTGTCCTACGTGTTTGGACCCTAGTCCAATACACGAGGACGGTACTTGACCATTCACCCAGAAGGTGTTGCATGCAGTTCCAAGCTCTACATAACTCCAAAGCAGACTGAGCAGCGAACTCATCTGTACTGGTAAAAGCTCATCTCGCCATCCAAGCAATAGTAATAGTGAGCATTCAGTAAGAGTAAGAATTCCCACGCTCGGTGAGAAAAACCCGACTCTTGTAAGATAATAATCGGGCAAGCCTTGTTTCACTCTAGTACTCGGCAATATGATAAAGCCGAGCACTTGGCAAGTGCCAACTAAGCCAAGGGATCCACGCGCTCGGCGAAATTCCCAATAATTGTAATACTCATTAGGAAGTAGAGGGAATAGGTGAGGAAGATGACGCTCTCACTCGCCTTGCTAGCGGAACTTGCATGAGAAGCGAGTCACGGGCAGCCATCAACCTGCGGTGATGGCTGCAACAAGAGTCTAGGAAAGCGTTATTGTCTGGAGAAAACGCTTTCCCAAGGAGGGTTACGAAACTCGCCCAGCAGGTGAAATGCTCACCGCCACCAAGACCAGTCGGTCACACGAACATGACTGTCATTTGGGTGGGGCTGAGCGTGCACCTGACTGGAGAGAGCCGGTACTGTTCTCTGATGTGTCTAAGTCCTTGTCGAGGCCGAAACCTCTCGAAGACAATATGGGGGACCTCCTACTGGTCTGCGTGCACGGTCCCGTGGGACCGTCACGTCAACCATGGGAACCGAGCAGTCACCACAAGAGCGTCACCTGAGTGACTCACTCCTTTCTTCCACTCCATGCCCAAGTCGTGACAGTGAGCAGACTCAGTGTCACTGACTCTGGATGCACGCGAATCCGTAGATTTACATGCACTCGGGGAAACTCGTGAACGAGCACCCGACATGGAACTAGTCTTAGGGGCAGAACCTCTAGGACTAGCAGCAGAAGTGTGAACCGAAGTTTGCGCTTCTACACTCCCGACACACTAGGCCCTAGGGACAGCAAGACAGTTCCTGTTCCCGAAAGAACAGGAGAGCCAGCAGAAGACCCAAGCACCTCCTCAGTTCAAGGAGGCAAACCCTTAGAAGTCCCATGACGAGACTTCTTAAGGGGGAGAGTACCTTCTCCTTCTTCGACAGGAAGCCTTAGAAGTCGAAGGGGTGGAGGCTGATGAAAAATATGTTGATTCCGAAGAGGAAGATGACGACACTTGACGAGCTCTCTTCCTCTTCGACTTCTCCAAATTCTGAAAGACTTCTTCTACAGGATGGGGTACATTTACCAGCAGAAATAGAGTTAATAATCATGGCAGCGGTGAAGGCTTTGTCCAGTGACGAACTCCAGGATAGCAGCAGTAAATGAATAGGATTTCTAGCAGGGGAACAGTACACACACTTGACGACCAATATCACAGCATGCTACACGGCATGCTATGAGTCACAGGTAAAATTCCAAGATTAGGATAACCAACATGAAGAGATATCCAACCATCTACTGCTCTAATCAACTATTACCACTGTTAGCCTGTAAAAGAAAGAAAATATGATTTAAAGTAATAAGGATACTCCTCTTGCATCCAAGAGCACTGCATTCCGAAATGAAGAGATCCCTCAAACACCAACACCACATGCCCCCACTTCTATCTTCGTCCAATAGCTAGCAAAAGGATGAAGGAGAAGAGGAATTACCAGAAGAAACAAAGGACAAACCTCTGAAGTTCCCTTTAGTAATTTCCAAAGTAAAAGCATAAATTTCAGATGGATACATCTCGTCCTAACGTTAAAGGGCGAAAATATGGACTAATAAAGATGTTAGCACACACTTGCTGCCAACCCTTAACACAAAGTAGAAAGGCTATCACAAAAAGGATTTGCATATTAATTATTAAAGCCAATTAATTATTAATATCAAATACGGTATGTATATACATATTTAATAAAAATAAAAAATTAAAGATCCCCCGGGAAAATCGTAATTAACAGCTAGTCAGCAAGAGCTCACAAACTCAAGTCTTCATTTGAAGATGGCTGAAAGCAAAGCAGAGTGTTTACATCCGGGCAGGCGTGCTTACCCGCCTACCAGACAGTAGTTACTGCCTAACCACCTTGTTCAAGAATTTACGGCCGTAATTCCAGCCTACACTGAAATGAATTCCTTATGTAAAGGACTGAGGGTTTGTATATCGTGTAGGAACAAACATAATATCAAGATAGTGTATCTGGTGGATAACTGCTTTGCAGTTAAGAAGCCAAAGCTCATAAGATAAGAAGTTAGCTGTTGGGCAAAATTCACCTAAGGGAATCTTGTTACTTGCCTTAATTGACAGAGAAACAGTTATAAGAAAACTAAGAGACTTATGTATCCTCTACCTACATCATGCCATTCCCACCAGAGGAGGTAGCTCCAAAAACAATGTCACATTGATTTGTTATTTGCTGTTTTTATGTAAAAACCAACAAACATTATATGGTATTTCCATAATATTAACAGCATTACATACCTACACAGATAGGTATGCCTTGAAGCCCACTGTGCATACCGAACTATACGTATTTACTTCTAACCCTTAACACATGGAACTCTTGCTTCCCAAATATTAAGGACCTCCATTCCTAGTACTTCTTTTAAACTATTTATCCAGTGGTTTCTAAGTCTTCTCTCCTCCTCCCCGCTCCTAAAACTTTTGAATTACGATAATTATACAGTATACCTTCAGCCATTCTGTCACCACTATCCATCACTGAACTTTTACATATGCTTTGTAAGATTTTGTCACCATATTCTCTTTCCCAATTGTATTATTCTCTGGACACCAAATACCTCCAAGAGTCAAGGCCCTTTTTATGCTCATTTCCTATGACTCTCACCATTCTCCTTTTCTCCTGAAACTCCAGGCTTATCAACAAAGCTAACTTTTTCTATGTCTCCTACTTCTATGTTTACATCACCTACCATAAATACCCTTCCTATTCTCCACATATAGTCAGGAAAATATTCAGACTGCCAAAATGACAATTTGTCGAAAATTGCATTTTTCCTAACTATACAAACCTGAGGTCCTTTAACAATAGGAAGTAGCTAGCGGCAGCTGGAACCCGGTCGTAAGCTTCGAACAAGGGGAGAAGGAACGGTAGTTAAAACTGCTTGTCCGACAGTCGCGCGCCGCGGCGACTGGAGGTAAACAAATCCACTTTTGCTTTTGGCCCATGCAAAATACGCAGAGTGAGGGTGCATGAGGAGGACTATATGTAAAGGACCTCAGGTTTGTATAGTTAGGAAAAATGCAATTTTCGACAAATTGTCATTTGTTCCGATACGTAATACAAACCATCGGTCCTTTAACAATAGGAAGACTCACTTCTTGGTGGGAGGAATCTGAGTCTTTTGATGAACAGACTGTGTTCGTCCATCCCTGGAATGCCTCCCTGGTCGTAAGAGCGAGGGAGGGATCCAAGCCTCTGTCCGATTGATCGGGTGTGCACCGCAGGATCAATGGTCAGACCTCTGGGCCGAGTACTAAGAGAGGAGGCAAGCGTATCTCTTCGTTACCAGCAGCAAGAACTTGTTCCTGTTTGCAAGAGGCAACATAAAGTAGGGTTGTCTCAAGCTGGCATCCACTTCCTCCCCCTTGTTGGAGGAAGTGGTGGATACGCTCCTATCCCTAGTGAAAGGGATAGGATGGGGCTCTGTTGAGTAGCTCACCTGCATCTTGCTCCTTATCCAGCAGGGTGACGACCGTGTTCCTCTAACCACAGGTAGAGGGGAAGAAAAAGATGGGAAGAGGAGCCAGTCACACACTCATTCACTCATCCATTCTTACGGTCACACCAGGACTCGATGCTGTTCAGCCTGCGAGGTCTGGGTTCTGTCGTACAACAACGTGAGACAGCCACCACGGGTCCCAAGGAAAAAGATCCAAGGACCTGTGGGCAATATCCCGAAGGTAGAAGGAAGGGCATGTGGTCTGGTTGGACCAGACCCCTGCCTTCAGTACCTGCGCCACGGAGAAGTTCTTGCGGACAAGGCAGCATCTCCTTCGCATCGAAGGCGGTGAAGTCCATTAGGGAGGGATTGTGAACGACTCGAACAATCGTCAGGGACCGAAGGGTTTCTGAGTCTTCGCTACGAGTTCGGTACGGAAATCGAGCGTCACGGATCCCATCCCCTGGATGCTTGACTTCCGCAGGAGAAGTCATGCAGTCCTCAGAGAGAAATGAAATAGTCGCATGACCTATCCCTCTTCTCTACTTCGGTGATGTCCAGTACCCATACTGGTCTGTCCGTTTGCCACGAAGTCTCTCGCATCCTCCTATCCCCATGCAGCGAAGTTTCTCGGTAGTGGATAGGACACCGACACTCCATGGTGGTGTCAATGGTATGGGTACTGTGACAAGCTATTAAAACGAAGTAATGATTGCTGTGTAACAACCGAACTAAGTCAACAGCTAGTAGTTCGTAACTGACTCGGCCGCTCTGACAGCTGCCGACTGACTGCGTTCGGTAGGAGCAAGTTGTCAAAGCATCCGAGTAAGTCACGTGACCTTCGCCTTTAAAGGGTTATGCCGAGAGACCAAACAAATAATGTATTTGTTTGTCACCAATGCCGGACAGCGAGGTGATGATTCTCTTAAGGCATGTGCCCAACAGGCGAAAGTCAATTGCCTTCTAGAGACCGAGGTCCCTGAAGGTAAAACATCTCATGGTTGTTGAATCTCAGCTAAGGAAACAACACTATGTACCGTTGAAGACGAAGGTAGATATTGAATGCAACCTACGTCTTCACAGATAGAATCGAGAGAAGGATTCTCAAGATTCATAACCTGTGCTTACAAATGACTGAAAACGCTAAACCGCTATTTCATTGCTGTCCGGTGAGAAGTCGTAGTTTGCAATGAAAGCGGGGCGTTCTTTTCAGTAATGAAAAACACAGGGGAAAGCCGCCTGAAGAACTGCTTCTCATGGGCTGAACATTTGGAAGTAGAGCTGTCAGGTCGGAGAGTAGGCGATGTCTTCTGACACATCTCGTAATTCGGGTTGAACAATGAACAATTGTACACCTACGAATACGAGATATTTTGAAGACAAACTCAGATGTCTGCAAAATCATTCGCATTATCGCAGTGCGATGCAGCGGGAGACTTGTACAGACTTCTGTTACCGTGCGGTAAACAGAAAGATGAAAGTCCAAGAGATATCTCTGTTGAAAATTCTCGCAATGTCGAAGGCGATGGAATCTAGCGTCACAGCAGTAGATGGTCCTTCATTATTGCGAGAATCCCCATTAATCAGAGACCTAAGTCCATGATTGTTGGGCAGAGATACGGTTCGGTAGTCAATCAAACCAGGGGAGAGAGAGATATCTGACCGTGCATCTCGGAGCCCAGCTGATACTAAGCTGCTGTCAGGCAGTTCAATACGCAGTAGTTGAGCCTGAGCTCTCGCTGACTCGTCATCCTGATTGCCATGAATCCATTATTCCACGAAGGAATGCGTTCGGCTAGAACTACCGAGCATAAAAGATATGCTCGAGCAATTATATTTAGGCGAAACGAATTTCGGTAATATAAAAGTGAAATGGTGTTGTCGTGACAAAACCATAAGTATATAAAATTGAAACTGAAAACTCCTGGAGGTTGCAGACAACCCCGAGTTGCAGTCAATTATAATACTTCTCTTCTAAGTCGCAATCCGTAGATAAACTAGGATATGCGCCTACCCCTCGGACAATTCAACTGCTTAGTAGAATCATGTCGCGAGGTTAATATACGTAGTATATTTGTAGGATTCTGAACAACGATCTCCATCCTAAATTCTTTCCTTCAAGAAAACAAAATAAGGATTGGAGATCGACCACCTTCGATCTCTATCAAAGAGAGTGAAGGAGAAGTCTTCCTCGAAGGAAAGCTTCAATGGTGAACAGAATACTAAGACGATAGTTCAAGCCAAACTGGATATTCCCGTCCGATCTTCTCTATTCCAGGTTGGTCGGCCACTGTGAGATAGTTTTCTTTCAGCAGCAGTCTTCTTCCCAATGCTAGAAATTCCAGGAATTCGAGCATAGGCGAGGTTCCCGATTATCGTGTATATCGGGGATTCTCGTCTCGCTCACGTTGGACCATGGTCTCGGCTAAGTGTTTGGAGATCGTAAAAAACTCGAACACTGAATGCGCTAGAAATTCCGTAGAATTCTAAGCAGTCTGCGAAACCCCACCGAATTCGTCAAACGATATCGGCTGGTGGTCCTCTCGATTCCCGTAGAAATCGAGAATGGGGCAGGATTCTCCTCACGACCGGGGCTTACGTCAGGTAGGACCCGAAGGTCCCCCGGTAGCGCAGTCCCGAACGTGGGATCCTACAGAGAAATCTCTGTAGGATCCCTCCCCTTTCCTCGTAGCCGTAAGGAGAGAGGGAATGGGGGAGGAAATTGGATACTCGCTCGCCTTCCCAGTGGAACTAGCGGTAGGAGAAGGGTAGGAGCAGCCACCGCCTTGCGGCGATGGCCTCTCAATCTGGGAAAAACGTATCGTCAGGAGAAAACGTTTTTCCCGCGGAGGGTTACGAACTCTCACTGTAGGTAAGGGTCTGCCGCCACTGTCGTCTGGGTGGGGCTGATCGACACCTGACAGGAGAGAGCCGATACCGTCCTCCGACTCATTCCAGTCCTCGTCGAGGTCGAAACCTCTCAGGAGGACCGAAGGAGTATTTAAATACGGTGTCCGAAGACACGTAGAAACGCCGCTGTCGCAGTAGAGGAGGTGGAAGTTTGCTTGATCGATCGGCCAGAACTGAGAGAGCCTTCTTGTCCCGGAGACGAGAGACTCTGGTTCGAGACAGAATCGGCAAGCTCCGATCGCGGCAGACCCACCGTCGGTTTTTGGTTTCCCTCTCGGGCCCCAAAACGACTTCGAGCAGAGACGTGGGCTCTGCTGGTGGGAGCGGCAACCCTTCCGCAAGGTCATTATGCTGACGAATCAGCTTAATGACTTCTGCAAATTCCTCTGTATCTCGGAGTAACCGCGTCTTGCGGAGTAGGACCGTCCAGTCCCTCCAACAAGAAAAGATCCCGAGATACTCCTCCTTCAGAAGGAGGAACAGCGGCAGACCCCTGACGGTCCGCCTCCAGCTACTTGCGCGTATGTCCTGGTCGGTCCTAGAACCGTGCCTGGTCCATACGGCGTCATAGCGGGATCGCGAGCGGCGCACCTCTCGCGATCCCTCTAGGTAGGTACCGCTCGCTCCTCCCGGTGTAGCCCGAGGAGGTTGAAGGTACGGGAGAGGCAGACCTGACGCTCCCCCCTAGCTGCGCTGGCAGGACCAGCGTGCTTGGGAGGGCTGCTGCTGATCGTCCACCCGCGGTGGCGATCGACAGCAGCCTAGCTTTGCCGCTCGCCTGGGGCGAGAGGCTCGGCTACGAACGTCGACGCTGATCTCTAGCGTCAGGCGAGCTGTTGCTGGTTACCGTCTCCGCCCGGTCCTGATGGGAGCGGCGTCAGGTGACCTGCTAGGCTCGCTGTCGCGGAGAGACCGGCGAGCGTCCTCTCGGCGCGTCGAGCCGCTGGTACCAGCCGTGGCTGGTACCGACGGCCGCGGGGACCCCTTCCCTCGCCTCAACTCGTGGCTGGTCAGCGACCGTCACGTCAACCCGAGCAGCCAGCTGGTCGCTGCGAGAGCGTCCACTGGCCTGGCGAGAGTCGTCTGCACGACACTCGCCAGTCTTCTGCTCCGCGCTTCGGTCTTGACGGCGAGCGAGCTCGGGTGTCAAGACTTTGGCTGGACGGTCTCCCGCGGGAGACCGTCCACTCGGTACTTCTCGCTAACGAGAAGCCGAGGCGGATCCTTTTGGTTTTAGCGGCAGAACCGCTAGAACCAGGCGAGGAAGTGCCAGCCGAAGCTGGTACTCCTCTGGTCCCCGTCTTCTTCTCCTTGCTTGGTAGAAGAAAAGACGGGCCCTGTTCCCGAGGGAGCAGGGGGACCAGCAGAAGAGCTCCCCGAATCGCCGGAGCGAGACGGGCCCTTAGAAGGTCCCGAAGGAGCCTTCTTAGGGGGGAAAAACCCGGGTTACCAGCTGGTCGCTGCAAGAGCGGCCGCTGGCCTGGCAAGAGTCACCTGAGCGTCTCTCACCAGCCTTCTTGCTTCTGTGCCGCGTCTTGCGCCGAGCGAACTCTGGCGCCGAAACTTGGCTGCACGGTCTCCGCCCGAGGGAGAACGTACACTCGGGATCTCTCGCGAACGAGAGACCGAGCCGGAACCTGACGTAGCGGCATCGCCGCTAGCACCAGGCGAGGAAGTACCAGAGCTAACCGATACTCCTCTGGTCCCCGTCTATCTCTTCCTTACGGAAGGGGAGACGGGCCCCGCTCCCGAAGGAGCAGGAGGACCAGCAGAAGGACCCCCCGTCCCACCGGGGTGGGACGGGCCCCTTAGAAGTTCCCGAAGGAGACTTCTTAGGGGGGAATAAGGCAGCCTTCTTCTTCTTCGGCTTATGGGCCTTAGAAGTCGAAGGGGAAGAGCAGCAGCAGACGATGAAGACGAAGATGACAGCTTCCTCTTCTCCTCTTCCTCGTCAGCTCACGCAGGACAGTCGTCAGGTCCTCCATCCAGGCCGGAGCCGGGCTATTGCCGAAGCAACACGGCCCGACTGCACCTGTCCGGAAGGACCTGGGACTGGGGAAGACACACCGGGGGCAGGACCAGCATGGACAGGCTCAGGAACCAGGAGCGACAGGAACAGCAACCAGCTCAGGAGCGGCAGGAACAGCGGCAGCGGTAGACCCAGAAGGGACAGCCAAGCCAACAGCGCGGAATCACATCAGCGGAGGTACGGCAGGCCCAGCGATCGCCTCGTAGATTCATCGGCAGCCAACGGAACCTGGGTCCTGGCGGCCGGTCCAGGGGCGAGCTGCTGGAACAGCGGAAGTCTGGGGCAGGCAACACGAAGAAAACAGGCGGCGGCGGCAACCCCACCTCGGTACGGCGGCGGCCCTGGTAGCGGCAGACGGCGTCATCGACACAGCATGGGGAGTGTAGACCAGGAGGGGGGGGAGAGCAGCATAAGCGGCCGAGGTAAGTAGTGGAGACCGCCCCAGACCTCGCTAGACGCTGCAGCAGGCCCGTGGATGCTAGGCAACGCCCTGCCGCCGCGGTGGTCCATACCTGTCCAAGGTCGTCTCCCACGGATGTAGCACCTGCGGTAACATAGATAGATTAGTAAGAGGGGTTCCCTCACGCACGGGGAAAGACATGCCCATCCCGAACGCAAGGAAGACCCCAAATACAAAATACACGAAGAAGCTGAGCGGGGGGCAGGAAGGAGGACGAAGAATCGGATACCAGGGAGATCGCGGGAGAGCTTTCCGACGACTTCCTGGCAAGACCTTCGCTTCCCCTACCCCGCACAGCAGTGAAAAGTAATATGAAAATGAAACAGAATACTGCCCTTGTGATTCACTTCATAGAACCTAAAGGGGAAAAGATCAATTCCTGGGTAAGTAAGCGGAAACTTGATCCAATAATATGATGCTATCATAAAATATATATGAAAATGAAACCGAATACTGCACTTGCGATTTCACTTTCACATAAAAAAAAAACGTAAGGATCAATTCCCGGGTAAGAACGAAAATTGATCCAAATTAAATTTTCATGCAAATAAATAATGAAAATGAAAAGAATTTTGGCAATTGCGAATCCACTTTCATTGCATTCTATTATACAAAATTAAAAGGCTCGTGCCGAGCGCAATCACACTCTCGGTAACGAACGCACAGGGCAAAAATATAATGAAAAGAGTACTTACATTTTTCAATTACACACTTTCGCCCAAAATACATGACTCGGCGCGAGCGCGCCCGCCCTCGGCACCGAGACATAATTCAAGGGTTCAATTCATGAAAAGAGAGGAAATCGCCGCATCTACGGCGGTAATTCCATGTTGGTTCATAATTAAGTAATGAAAATGAAACAGTGTACTTACAGTTTCATTTCAAGTCAACAAACCATTAGTAGAAAAACCACAATATAAACAAAGCATACGACGATGAGCGGGCAGAGAGCGATGACGAACACGTCCTTCACACCCGCGGCCGAAAGCAAAGTGATTTGTTTACCTCCCAGTCGCGCGGCGCGCGACTGTCGGACAAGCAGTTAACTACCGTTCTCCCCTTGTTCGAAGCTTACGACCGTTCCAGCTGCCGCTAGCTACTTCCTATTGTTAAAGGACCGATGGTTTGTATTACGTATCGGAACAAAACATTCTTTTTACACAGTCATTTTTTTTGTATTCCTGTACCATACATATTTGCCCTCACATTTTTTCTCCATAAATACTATCAGAATTCTTTCTCCAGCCACTAGCAATCTTACCCATACATTCCTTAAACAAACACATTTGTACTCTTTCAACTGTACCCAGTCTTCCTGGCAACAGAACATGACCATTGAAGCACATTTGTATAATTCCAAATGACTTGTTCAAAAATAAAAAAATGAAAAATAAAACATGGGCAGTTAAAGAAATTGAACAGCCTAGTAAGAGGAGATAAAAGTCAATGGCTGAAGAGTAAAAAGCAAAAGTCAATGCAACCAGGCAGAAGGGAATCAGCAAAATGCCTCTAATACATCTAATCTGCAACGCAAGGCAGACAGCAAGACCTTCCTCTAGGGTATTTCACTGTGAAAAAGATAATCACTGATTATTTATCATGAAATGGCAATTCTACTCCAGAAAATGCAGAAAGTATCTTTATTTTTATTATTATCATCAAAAGTTTAACCAGACAACTGATTTAAAATTCGTAACTCTCATAGAGATAGTCAAAAGGTTTTGTCTTTAATAATAATAATAATAATAATAGATGTGATTAACATATTGCAATTAGATAAACTCATAATGTTGAAGACTGACATAGTTTCTTTCCAAGATTTAATTCTGACTGATGCTTGATTTCCATTGTTGGCTGAAAGTTGAACAATCACTCAAGATATGTTTAACTGTCATGTGTTTTGCATTCTCTTCATTCAGGGACTGAGTCATGTGAGTTAGTCATCAAAACCACATTGGCCAGACAAGAGTGACCATTTTGAAAGAGAATATTCCTAAAATGTAGCATTCATTTTAGAAAGACCATCACAATAAAACTGGTTTAATCTGTTGCAGAGAAACCTCTGAGCATTAGACCTTGGTGTTCAGTTCTCTAGTACAGGTAGTAAGCAGCAAGTTGCTGTTGATGGGATCTTTAGTGCACCAAGACCTATTGTGTCTGGAGGTCTGGAGTTCCACAGGCAGTGCTCTTGGTCCACTGTCATTTTTAGTGTACACAAGTGATACGGTTGTCCAGTGTGTGGATGATGCAACACTTGTGGGTGTAGTAAAGTCTCCACTTATGAGAAATGAAGCTGCCCTTAGCCTTAATTGGGGCATGAACCAGATCAGGGAATAGTGTAGTCGGTGGGGGTACGGGGCTGAACTAAAGTAAAACAAAAACGCCACTGATTAGCAGATTTCGTAAAGCTTTCCTACCCTATCCTACCCTTCCAGTGGATGGAACTTTTCTGAATGAGTATGAAGCTTTAATTATTCTAGGTGTAACTTTTGACTCGCATCTAACTTTTGAGAATCAACTAATGAGTTTTAGTAAATGCTGCATGACAGCATTTACTGACAGTTAGGTATTGTTCTTAAGGTGTGGTTGCCTGCTTCTGCAGGAGATTTACCTTTTTTAGTAAAGTGATTTGTGGTGGTAGGCTTATTTCTTAATGGCAACTGCTATAACTTGGACCATCAGATGATGGTCTATTGTTTGTCACTTTTTCATAAGTTGTATTTCATCAGAGACCTTTCACGTTCACAATTGATCCCTGATCCCCTTTATCTGCCAAGAGCAACCAGATTCACTAATCAGCAGCACCAATATGCAGTAAATGTGCCTTGCTGTCGAACTTCTCCATTCCAGAGGTCCTTTATTCCTCACACCATTGGACTGTAGAACAGCCTCCCAGAGGATATTGTGCAATTGGATCTTGAGAAGATCAAGCGAAGATACAATGCATTACTACCCTAATACTATTTGCCTTGCATTTTAATATGCTTTTATCTACTTATTAATTTTGTTCTTTTTTAATATGTGGGATTTCTTGTTTTTGTATTTCCCTTTACTTCCCCTTACTCCCTCCTAATTGAATTGAATACAGGCAGCCCTCGTTTAACAGCGGGGGTTCCATTCCCAGCCGATGCTGGTAACCGAAAATCGCTGCCAACCAAAAATCAGCGACAACAGCACTAAAAACCCGACGCCGAAAATCCAGTTAACAGCATCGCTAGACAAGCCCCGTAAAGCCGGATAGCCATTAACTGATACTGCTGTTAACTGAGGGCTGCCTGTATAGAATTTATGTCAAAGGCCAAGCACTGGGACCTATGAGGTCATTCAGCGCTGAAACAGAAATTGACTGTGTAGAACGTTTGAAAGGTGCAACAGGAGGAAAACCTCGCAGTTGCACTATAAATAAATTGTTAGGAGAGGGTGGAAGTAAGATTGAAAAAAAGAGAATATGAAAGGAGGTAGTACAGTAAAAGGAACAAAAGGGATTGCAGCCAGGGGTCGAATGCATGCTGCAAAGAACTTTAAGTGATGCCTACAGTTACTTATGAACACTGCGTATATTCATTGGAAGCTTGAATTTCAAGTCATGGTCCCTGTGGGCTTGTTCCATAAGAATAGGTTTCATCTACTGAATAAAATTAATGAAGGTTGCAGGTCCACAATAATATATAGCATGTGAGTGTTGATGGTTTTTAATAAATATTAATAACTTTCAAACCTTGTGCTAGGTTCATCCTGTCAAGTGAACATTATGAGTCATAGTGTTCACTTGACTGAGGATGAAATTAGCACAAGGTTTGAAAGTTATTAATATTTATTAAAAATTGTCAACTCTCACATGCTAGATCATTATGGACCTGCAACTTTTATCATCAATTTTGACATTTTCACACCACTGGCAAATGATTTCTGTCTATGGGGTGCTACAAGCTGAATAAAGGGAAAAGCATGAAAGGCATTTCTAGGTTATCCCACATATAAAGAAAACCATCTGCATTTAAAGACTGCTGGACTGAAGGTGATACAAAGAAAAGACAATTGCTCACTACCTGTAACATAATATCATTGGTTAAAAGAAAACACAAGAGCTGATCTAAAACTGGGATATAAGATAAGAGGTTCTTTCTCTTTTCTATAGATACTATTCAGGTTGCTGTTTTCTTGAACTCAAGAAGAGAGTTCTTGTTTCTTTCTTCAATTATATGGCCTCAAAACACCATTCACACAACCCCTTCCACACTTGGTCTGTGGAAAATGGCAATCCTCACATTATACACACTTCAGTGTCTGTTTCTTTGCTTCAACTGGAATGCTTTGCTAGCCAGTTCCTACTTTACTTATTCCTTACACTGTATACGTAACAGGGAAGACTTGTCACCATTTCCCATTTTTTTATGTTAAGTACTCTGTCAAGTCAAAAAAGAGGTCAAACATGAAAACAACTTGATGTGACACAGTTGAAGTCATACTGTCTCATCAGTTACCTTTGCACTGCAATTCTCTGGGTATAGACAAACAATATAGAAATGTATGTACTTGCAGCCTAGTCCATTAAAGTAATAAGTTTGTAAACACAACAATAACAGGATGACACATGCCTCTTCAATGTCTCTCTTTTCTTTACGCGTATTAGAATCTTTGTATATTTATTTGACCATTCTGGTGCAATACTAAAATATTACCATCAAACCTACAAGAAAAATGAAATACTGTAGTAAATGAAGTATGTAGTAGGCTTTCCATTTTACTTGTGGTTCATCCTCAATTAGTTACACTTCCCCTCGATCAGAACGGGAAGAAGACGCCACTGGTGGAGGGATACAAAAAGGCTGACCCAGTGACGTCACCAGCAGGGCTGATGCCATGGCTTCCCTTTTGACTCAAAGAAGTGGGAATTGTCACTGGTGGAGCAATACAATATGGCTGACCTTGGCTATCAACAAAGACTAGGCCAGGAGGAGGGGGGAGGGCCTGGACAGCGTGAGGAGGGGGTTGGCGAGCATTCAAGAAGTGCGTCAGCAAACCCTCCAAGGAGGGTGGACCCTGTAGCCCAAGCGTCGCCCGGAGCGCCGCCATGTTGGACGCTTCCGAATCTGAAATTAAAGAAACTGATGAAAAAGTCTCCTCCCTCTCAGGAATTAAATTAACTCCAGAGGAAGAGGGGGCGACATTACATAATAAATCAGCTTGAGGGACTCCCGATACTTCCAACGACGAATCGATAGAAGAAAAGGAGGGGGACAAAGGCAGAACACTAGCATAGGGTGTGACAGCAGCAGGAGACGAAGCATCAGGAAGAGGAGAAGAAAATCCTTCCCACAAAGGAAGAGTAGAAACTCTACGATGGTCCCTTTTACTATAAAATAACTTCCACTGCCCTCTAGGCCACGCACAGCATTCCGTGCAGGGATTCATTATTTTACAAACATTAGAACAACATCTACTAGAAGTGATGTGAGGATCAGTCGCTGAACAAGCCAAAAGACAAGAACGCAAGAAACCTGGAGCTCCCGGGCAAACACGTTGTCAAGGCCAAGAAGGAGCACAAGAAGCCCTAATGAAAGCACACACACAGAAACATAAGCGGAAATGGGCAGTGAACCATGTAAAGGCCAAGAGAGGTCAACCACAACTCTTGTCCAAGTGGATAAGAAAAAAACTGAACACTGTGGCTTGGGTGCGTGGTCCTTGAACACTTTTCACCCGATATACGCACGCATTACCAGATCTCACAAGATTCCTTGCTTTCATCTGCAATTTAACCAGATCCAGCTAGGTGCTAGAAATTATCCTATTGTTAAGACCGAAGGTCTGTTCGCGTATGAACAATACAACATATTCAACAATTAGCTTTTGTCAACCGAGAATATCTTACTTCGACCACTAACAACTGATTAGGCACTTAAGAAATATCATGGTTTGCATATTACTCAGAAACATATAGTTTTCTTACCTTCATCTCCTTTATGTCTAACATAGCATAAGCATGAGTAGGCACTAGGCCTGCTCTATCAGCAGCAGCATCACTCATCTCACCCGTTGCCATAGTAACAAGCACATCTCCACGCTGGAAGCGGTCTAATATCTTTTTAAAGGTTGCATCTTTATTGAAGTCTTTATCTTTTACTGACACACGTTCTGGAATCCATCCAGTGAGGGCATACAAATCAATGTTGCTATTGGATCCTGGAAAATCATACCCTCCCATCACTTTCATATAAGCTTTTTCAACTAAGGATATCCAGAATTCATTCTTATTTGTTGAATAAGAACACAATAACTCTCCATGATGTCCCTGGGGTAACTGATCATCTATGATGACTTTTCTAGGGATTCCATTTATGTGAAGTTTAATCATATACTTCCCACATGGATTATACACTGGGTCACCATTACGGCTCTTGGGATAGATAATATCAGTGATGAGTCTCTTTTTAAACCTCTTTTCATAGAGGGCACTGATAGCTACAGAAGCAACAAAAGAGCAATCTGATACACAAGTCTGCTTAATGCTGTAATAATCTATGACCTCAATCATTTTAGGATTGCTTGATATATCCTCTGGTCTTGCCCACCTGGCAAAGTTTTTCTTTTGCTTGGGAGCCAAAGCAAGGGCACCATCCTTATCACTGAAAGGTAGGGAATATGCAAATTTTTCTTTTAGATCAATGGACATAAAAGGCAAGTAGTCTCTTCCATTTATATTTGAGGTTTTCTTGAGGACCTCCACTTCCTCTTTTGAATACTCAGACTTTCCTGATAACTGAAGTCCATCTTTACGAGCTCCTGCAGGTCTTCCTGGGAAAGGATAATAAGACATTTTCAGTAAAGCTCATTGGTACAAATAGTAAAGTGTAAAATGAATAATAAAAATACAGCCATATTCTTCTCCTACTGTTAATTTTTCAGAATTACCACTTCCTCTTTATTACTGATTTCTATATACAGTCAAACCTTGGTTTCCGTATGCCTCTCTTTTCGTACATTTTGGTTTTCATAGACTTTTTTCCACAAAATTTTGTCTCGGTTACCAAACGTTTCCTCAGTTTTCGTACACTTGGAAACGCTCTATCTGGGGCACAGTGCATGACAGGGCCCCGTATGAAGCACCCAAACAAAGCATCCCATCTTCTTTTGTGACCTATTCTACTATTGCATTTGTTGTTTTTGTGCTTTTTTATTCCAGCGCAACTGCTAAATAAGCCATCATGGGGCTAAAGAAAGCTCCAAATGCTAGCCGTGTGTAAAAAAAGGCGAGAAACACTAAAGACGTTGGAGGAAGTTGCATGCCAATATCAGTGAGAAAATGCCTACAACAAGCACTGCTGTTAGTGAATTTAATGCCCACAGAGGCTGGTTTGAAAAATTCAGAAAACGAATGGGTATACTACTATATATATAATGTGCCTACTTCAGGGATTAAGACATAGTATTTGCAAAGAGAAATGATGTAATAAAAATTTTGGGTACAAGCCACCAGTCACCTTTGGTATCAGAAACAGAAAACTTTAAAAACCTGTTGAATCATCTGTTACCCCTTCTATTGCCTACTTTCCATTCACTGACCTGACGTCCATCTACCAACATAAATTTTACCAGATCGTCTGTGTAAGGAAAAACCACCTGAAGCATAAACAAAGGGAAAACTGTGTTTAGGAATGAAAACTTGTGACCAAACCATACTACTGTACCTAAATTACTCACAGTTTCGCAACTATTTCCTCCCAGTTCTTCCCATGTTCTTGAAGATAAGCCCCCACTACTGAAAGAAGAAAACCAAGACAGTGTCCTTGTCATCATCTGGTTCCACCAGTTGGAGGACACCTCAATCACAGTTAGAGTCATCATAAAAGCAGCAGTCCGTGTGCCACGCAGTGAGCAGCACAGGTAAGAATAGCACAGTTGAACAAACCAGAGCAGTAGGTCATGAAGTGGGCAGCATTGGCAAGATAGTCTTGAAATGCCATGCACAGAGGAAAATGGACAAATGGATTTTCATGAAATTTGTCAAAAACATTCATGTCATACTTCCCCAGGCGATATTACCTTTAAAAATTTACCATTCTGTTCATTAGTTTCCTACTTACAAACAAACAGACAACCAAAAACATAACCTCACCACCTTGGTTCAAGTTCTGTAAGAAATAAAAAAGTACTATAGTACCTACAAACAACACATACAGATCAAGGACAGCAACTGCAAAAATGATATTTTCATGATAAAATAAAGTTTCACATATACTTATCGAACAGTTACATAGCTTATAGCTTCTTACCTACGGCAGTCGAAATTCAAATTGTTGGCGCCAGCGGCGTTGCTATCTTAAGTATAGGTGATACAAGACCCGCCCACATCCGGGAACCCTGGGTACTGCTAGCCTTCTACCGTAATTTTCGTTTAGCTGACACGTCCATTCTGGGGGGAGGTGGGTGGGCTTTGATTATGTAACTGTTCGGTAAGTATATGTGAAACTTTATTTTATCATGAAAATATCATTTTCAATAACGTGACTTACCGAACAGTTACATAGCTGAATCAAACTACCCGGAAGGAGGGTAGATGGACTACATAAAAATGACAGTAAGACCACATTAAACAGCAAATGTTGCAGTACCCTACCTTGTGAGAGAGCAGCTACAGGAGAATACTGCCTCTGGTTGGCGCTCTCATCACTCGTAGGAGATGTGGCAGTATAGGCCAGGGTCATTCCTACTTAGTGGGATTTTGTAACCATGGACAAGACCGTTGGTTGACAAAATATTAAAAAACAGATAATGCCCTTGCCCTGGGCTTCAAAAACCAGATAAAAAACAACAGACCATCACCTATACCAAAAATAATGACATACTCAAAAGTAATAAATAAGATCTGGAGGTTCTCCAAAGTACTATGAGCCTCCAGTCTGCCCACGACTCAACAACCTATAACAAGGCGAGAGACAGTAGAGGATAGAAAGTTCCCCTATGTTTCCTTTCCCAACACCATGCCCGCTACCGACAAAGGACCCAATTTACAACAACTATCATAGGTAGCCTCTACATTCTTCAGGTAAAATGAGGCGAACACAGATCTCGATCTCCAAAACGTAGATTGAAGAATCGAGGAAAGCGACATATTTGTGATTTTTGAAGCTTAAGGATGTCGCCACTGCACGTATTTCATGTGCTTTCACCTCAAGCACATTTAGAGTCTGATCTTGGACTTGAGAGTGTGACTCCAGTATCAGACTTCTCAAAAAGAACGAAATAGCGTTCTTGGAGAGGGGTTTGCAGAATTCTTTTAACCGAACACCAAAGTCGGTCGGAATTACCTCTAACGGATTGTGTCCTTGACAGGTAACATTTCAGAGCTCTGACAGGACATAGTAAACATTCTTCGTCCATCGGACCCACTATATTAGATAATCCCTTAAGTACAAAAGATTTAGGCCATGGGTTAGAGGGAGATTCATTCTTTGCTAAAAATTCGTTAACAAAAGAACAAACCGCATTACGATTTTTGAACCCCACCTCTTTGAGGATGGCTTGTAACTCACTCACTCTTCCTGCTGTAGCCAAAGCGAAGAGAAAAAGTGCCTTCCTCGTTACATCTCTCAAAGACGCTTCACGAAGTGGCTCGAATCGTGAAGACATCAGAAAAGTTAAAACTACGTCCAAGTTCCAGTCCACACTATCCTTCTTGGACACTTTTACTGTATTAAAAGATTTAATTAAATCTCCAATATCCTGGTTAGAGGAGATGTCAAGCCCTCTATGCTTAAACACTGAGGACAGCATAGCTCTGTACCCTTTAATTGTCGATACGACAAGTTCTTAACTTCTTTAAGGTACAGCAAAAAATCAGCTATTTCTGTCACAGAGGTTTTAGAAGACAAGAAATTATGTCTTCTGCACCACATCCTAAAGACTCCCCACTTCGATTGGTAAAGCTTGGCAGAAGAGCTTCTTCGACAGTTAGCAATAGCCTCTGCCGCTCTACGAAAACCCCTTAGCTCTGACGAGTTTCCGGACAGTCTGAACCCTGTCAGTGACAGAGCGGACCAAATTCTGATGATAACTGTCGAAGTGGGGCTGTTTGAGTAGCCGAGGATACTGAGGAAGAAGTCGGGATGGTCTATAACCAACTTGAGAAGGTCTGGGAACACTCTTTCCTGCTGGGCCAGAATGGTGCTACCAACGTCATTGACACATTTTGATGCGAGAGGAACTTGTTCAACACCTCTCTGATCATTCCAAATGGGGAAAGGCGTAAACGTCTAGACCCGTCCAATCCTGAAGCATTGCGTCGGTCTTCCAAGCAAGAGGATCTGGAACTGGGGAACAAAAGATCGGAAGTCGATTGTTCCTCGACGTGGCAAACAGATCCACTGAAGGTCTTCCCCAAAGTTTCCACAGTTCCTGACAAATTTTGTCTTGCAATGTCCACTCCGTGGGAAGAACTTGGTTTACTCGACTGAGTTCGTCCGCCAGTACATTTAACTTCCCTGTACAAACCTCGGAACGAGGGAAATATCCCGATCTTGAGACCAGAGAAGGAGATCTTCTGCGACTTTGTTGAGGGAGAATGAATGGGTTCCTCCCTGATTCCTGATATAAGATAGAGCGGTGGTGTTGTCGGAGTATACTGCCACTCTCTTTCCCACGACCAAAGGAGCGAATGCTTGCAGACTCCGAACCAAATCGCCTTCAACTCCATGTTGATGTGATTCAACCTCTCTCTCTCTGACCATAATCCTGAGATCTTTTTGGTCCCTAGGAGAGCTCCCCAACCTCTGTTCGATGCGTCGGAGTATAATTCTACGTCTGGGTTCCTTAATGTCAGGGAGAGACCCTCTTGCAATCTTTCCCTCGACATCCACCATCTCAAGTCGTTCTTGATCTCTTCCGACACTGGGGAACGAATACGTGTCTGGTTGAGACTTCCGACACCAACTCGTTTTGAGATAAACTGAAGAGATCTCATGTGAAGACGACCCAACTTTACAAACGTCTCTACTGATGATAACGTCCCTAGGAGACTCATCCATTCCAAGGCGGAGGAGGACTGACGGTTTCAGGAATTGGCTCACTTTTTTTTAGGCAAGATTCTATTCTTTTCGGGGACAGAAAACCCGAAAGTCTGAGAGTCCAGAATCATCCCCAAATAGGGGATCTTCTGGGACGGCACTAATTGAGACTTCTCCAGGTTGATGAGAATTCCCAATTGAACTCGCTAATGACAGTGTCTTCCGTAAATCCTTCACGCACTGTGTCCTCGAACCCGATCTGAGAAGCCAGTCGTCCAGGTAAAATGCTGCATTTATGCCCAACATATGCAGCCCATTCCCCAATGGAGCAAGAACACGAGTAAATACTTGAGGGGCCGTCGAAAGGCCGAAACAAAGGGCTCTGAATTGATACGTCCTCCCTTCAAACACAAATCTCAGGAACTTCTTTGAACTCTGGTGAATCGGGACATGAAAGTAGGCGTCCTTCATGTCCAGGGACACCATCCAATCGCCTGGGCGAAGTGTCGACATCACAGAATGATTTGTTTCCATATTGAACTTTGTCTTCAGCACAAAAAGGTTCAATGTGCTTACATCTAGCACTGGCCTCCAACCTCCCGAGGCTTTGGGAACTACAAAGAGTCTGTTGTAGAATCCCAGAGAACTGTCGAGGACTTCCTCTATTGCTCCCTTCTTGATGAGTGCATTGACCTCTGCTGCTAAAGCCAAAGCTCTCTCTGATCCTGGAGAATATGCTGTTAAGCTGATTGGTGTATCGGAGAGAGGAGGATCTAAAACAAAAGGAATCGAGTATCCCTCTCGAAGAACTTGAACTACCCATTGCTCTGCACCTCTTCGACTCCATTCTTCCCAAAAAAGATGGAGTCTTGCCCCTACTTGCACATGAAGGAACGGCTTCTCACTTGTCCGAAGGTTTGGGGGGAGGTTTCTTTGAGGACTTGTACTGTGGACGCAAATTAGTCCTGGGTCGTTGCCACTTAGGTTTATTCCCTCGAAAGGGATGCTTCTGAAGAGGAGAAGACTTAGCTCCTGTCGGAGTAGGCTCTTTCGGACGTCTGGAAGACTGAAGAAGGAGATCATTAGTAGATTTCTTTTCTAAATCCGATAGAATTTGTTGAATGGTTTCTTCAGGGAAAAGATGAGATTTACAGAGAGGAGCAAACATGAGAGCCGACTTCTGGTTATTAGTGACTCCTTTAGACACGAAAGAACACCACCTTTCTCTCTTCTTCATCACTCCCATTGTGAAAAGGGCTGCTAATTCTCCTGAACCATCTCTAACAGCCTTATCCGCACAGGACAGAACTCCTAACCAGTCTGTGGCAAAATCTTCTTCTAAAGACTGACAGTCTTCAATCTTGCGAGCTAAAGAGGCAATAGTCCAGTCCAAAAAACTAAATACCTCAAATACTTTAAAAATATTCTTCACCAAATGGTCAAGCTCTGAAGAAGAAAACAAAATTTTAGCTGACGAAAAACTGCTCTTCGGTGTGAGTCCACTAAACCGGAGAAGTCTCCCTGGGAGGAGGCAGACACTCCCAAAGAAGGAACTTCTCCAGTTGCGTAGAAGCGATACGCTTTACTCTGAAGCTTAGAAGGTGGGAAAGCAAACGAAGCCTTACCTGTTTCCCTCTTCTTAGAAAGCCACTCTGTTGACTCCTTAAGGGCCTGCTTCGAGGACTGAGAAAGAACCAGTTTAGGTAGACACGAATACGCTGTCTTCCTATCTTTAACGAACATTGAAGGCGGTGAAGACGGAGAAGCAGGTTCAAAGTAAATCTGGAATAAGTGGACAGGAAAAATTTAAGAAGACTCGAATAAGCCGAAGAATCCTTGTCATCTTGATCCAAAGCTTCCTCTTCAGACTGCACGGAAGCAGTCGAAATCAGGCTTATGTTGTACCCCGGTGGAGGATTTCAACAAACTCATAAGATCCTGGAAATGCTTCTTAAATGGAGCTAAGGTAGAATCGTCTAACACTGTAGAAGTCGATGGTCTTTCAGTCGAAGAATGATTCTTTCTAACAGGTGAAGTCTCCGCACAACAAGTCGACACAGGCGAACAACCAGTCAAAATTCCTATCGACTCACGGCGAGGGGAGTCGAACAAAGACGAGCGAATACGCTTCTCTGGACAGTAATACGGAGTCGAACGAGGCGACCGAGCCGAAACTGCGACTGAGACTCGCTTGGGAGAGTCGAGCGATCGTGAATTATCACAAAGTTTAGTCCGAGAGCCATTGCTTTTAGCCGAAAAATGCGACTGCGGAGGAGATTCACTAAATATCACATCCGGAGCAAAACTACACGAAGGTTGAGGACTCCAATGCCTCTTAGACTTCTTAACAGGAGTCGGTGACGAATCACCCGCAAGAATCGAATGTCTTTTTAACGGTCGAGACACCAAATCACTTCGCCTTTTGCGCACTGGCGACTGCACTGCCAATTCCGAATCAGAAAGACAGACGAGAATCACAAACACTAATACCTTTCCACATCTTTTTGGACGATACCCGCGAATCGACGGAGTCGACGGCTGACCGTGGGCAAACTCCCCCAGACTCCTTCCGACCTCCGGTATGTCTTCTCCCGGTTGCGGGGGAGGGACAGTGACCTTCGTCTGGGAGTCGAGGGGAACGGACAACCGCCTCCTCAGGCACAACATTAACACTTTGCACTGCACTAGATTTCACTGTACTATCTACGAAAGCTTTAAAAGACATTCCTAACTTCATAACTGATTCAGCTAACACTTCGAACTTTTTATCCATCTTAGACTCAAGCAAAAAGGCAATGGTGTTGGGTTCGGAAACATGGGCAACTTGAACAGGGGTAATCAAAGGAGAAGTAGGAGGACTATTAATTGGAGAAATATTCTCTAATAAAGGAGAGGCAAGAGACGACTTATTTGTCTCCGAAGGAACAGGAGTAGTTTCTAACCTATTCTTACTACTAGCCCTAAGAGCTGCCTTCCTCTTCCTATCTTTCTCCATTTTCTCAGCATGCGATCTAACCGCCTTCCATCCCTGTTCATCAATTCTTTACATTCATCACATGTCACATCCATACCATTACAATTTTGTCCTCTGCATTTAGTGCACTTAGAGTGCGGATCGTGACATAACTTAGCTAATCTTGTTTTGCAGCCAGCGCTGCAAAACCTTACAGCAGATGAACTAGAATCTGACATAATTAGCAATAATGACGAAAAACTGAATAGAGATAGCTAACTGGCAAGAAAAAACCAAAAACTTGTACATCACCAAACAAAAACCAAAATCCAAAATGGCGACGCAGGAGACTGCAGCGAAAATCTCACAGGTGTTACCCCGTGAGCGGCAAAAACGAAAATTGACGGTAGAAGGCTAGCAGTACCCAGGGTTCCCGGATGTGGGCGGGTCTTGTATCACCTATACTTAAGATAGCAACGCCGCTGGCGCCAACAATTTGAATTTCGACTGCCGTAGGTAAGAAGCTATAAGCTATGTAACTGTTCGGTAAGTCACTTATGTGAAATTTAAGAAGCATAAAATACTGCTTATCAGACAAACAACAAAACTTACCTTGTGGCTGCTGAGGCCTGGAATTAACCAAATTGCCAATTCCCAATGGAGGAATGACACGGGTAGGAGAAACTTTCTGATGGCCAGCCTTTGTCACCATTTGGTTTTCACCTGGGAATTAGAAGGATAAAGGTTCTGAGAAGGAGCCTGACAGTATCTAGCACGAGAGATTTGATGATAAAAAAGAAGGGGGTTGATTACATGTTTACATAACAGAACACACATGTGAAAATGTTACTTGATGGACAGATTGTGGGACAAATAAAAACAAATATACTACCTTTTTGGACAAATAAAAACAAATATACTATCTCTCTAAAGAACTGCAGTACAATATCAACAAACTGGAAAAAATATGAATATGAGAACTTTCATCAATGGCAGACTTCAGGGCATTTCTATGATAAAAAAAAAACTCACTTTCTTGTCATCTTACATCTACGTACTTCCTTGGTTATCAAATCTCTACAAAGGAAAACCTGGCACACACATTATTTTTATGTGCTCCAAGGATTTTTCCAAAATTCAAGTACCGTATATACTTGTGCATCATGCGACTTTTGAAGACCTAATTTTGAAGCTTCAAAATTAGGTCATCAAAAGTCGCATGATGCACAAGTATATACAGTACTTGAATTCTGGAAAAATCCTTGAAGCACATAAAAATCCTTAGGGCCAGATGTTTTCATTTCGAATTTTGGAACTGTGGTATCAGGATCATAATCTAACATCATTGTAAGGCTATAAAATACATTTCATCATATTGATCTTGCAGAGGGTTGTTCTTTATTGTTACTAATATTATGACGTCCTCAGTTTGCAGTCATATATTTGAGGACGGTCTGGGAATACGATTCACAAGTGATGATGCATCACTACGAAAGACTGTGTGGGATTTTTCATACCATATCAGCAGACTCGGTTAATGGCGATCCAGTTTAATGGGGCTAGTCTAGTGCCATAAAATTAGCAATTTATGGTGCCATAACGCGCCGAGTTTCGGTTATCAGCGACATGACACTTAACAGAGGCGCCATTAACTGGTTATTGGCGTTATAAATAGCATAATTCGCCAAGTTTCGGTTAATGGCGGTTTTCACTTACCATCACCCGGCTGAGAATGGAACCCCAGCTGATAACCGGGGATTGCCTGTATTGTTAAATCCTTGTTTTCATGAAGAAATAATTATATACAACAAAGCCTTGAGTAATTACTGCCATCAGCAGTCAAATAGTCACGCTCATAACTTTCAAACGTAATGCCGTCCGCAACATATATCTATAAATAGAACAGGAGTAGGTGGCTGTCATTGGCTAGCAGTCTCCATGACAACCAGCCAGCCAATCAGATTTTAGATGTACGTTAATCTGTCTGAGTAGAATGTTTTATATAAGATGACGATGATGAAAGTGTGTGTGTGTTTTGGATATATGTGTAGTACGTATTTTTAAGCGCACATTTTTAAAACAGTACATATGTAGTTTTTAATAGTGTATGTATTTTACTGATTACATGAAGAATAGAATGAATTCCTTCTCATTATTCTGAGTGCAAAATTGTTGGTTCAGAGAATCTTCGCCAACAAAATGAAGTTTTTATTGTAAAACTAATATTGTAATACCTACCTGAACACCTGAACAAGCCCTGGTCACTTACCAGCCCGAACCATCAATTTATCCAAAAATTTACCAAATCTTTGGTTATAAACGATCAGTGTTGCCAATCTCCTGGCAAACACCCTCGTTACCTAGTTACCAGCCCACCGCTGATAGCCCTGCCTCACGGGCCGGTCACACCTGCCCTCTCACGTCAATCATAACTCAATAACTCTGTATGAGAGGGGAGGAGGGTGGGAATCATTCAGGTGTTCAGGTAGGTATTACAATATTAGTTTTACAATAAAAACTTCATATTGCAATACACCCCCTGAACACCTGAACAAGCCCGATTTACAACATTAATTTGGAGGTGGGGAATCAAATCTACTCGGCCCTCCACTGTACCAGTTGTCAGTCAATATAATTGAGTACGCGGGTCAGTCTCAAGTTCATTTGTCACTCGTCCAAACTAATCTCCCATGTGTGGCCTTCTAGGCCTGCCATATGTGGAGGGAAAAACTCCCTGCACCTCTACCCTAAGGTCAAAACTCATTGAGTGCGGGAGGGTTACAAACCTGTTTCCTCTCAGCTGGCTATGTGCCTCACCTGAGTAGAGGAAAAACTGAAGACCTCCCATGTGGCTCTCGGCCTCTCATGTATGGAGGGAATCTGAAGACCTCCCATGTGGCTCTCGGCCTCACATGTATGGAGGGAATCTGAAGACCTCCCATGTGGCTCTCGGCCTCTCATGTATGGAGGGAAACTGAAGACCTCCCATGTGGCCTTAGGCCTCTCATGTACGGAGGAGACAACGGTGTCGTCGATCGTAGTGATGTCCTCTCTTGTAGTGTTGTACCTGCCTGTCTGTACTCTGCCTGGTTGGCACTTGGAAGAATACCCTCAGATAGACCCAGACATGTTCTTTCCTATCTGTCCTAATACTTAAAATCCTCTCGTGATATATCATATCATGAATACCTTATACATATTCCTAATATTCGCTCCCTACTCTAATACTAACTCAGACAGCAAGATTGTTGGGTTTAAAAATAGAATTTAGGCCAAAGGCCGTGTATTGGGACCTATGAGGTCAATCAGCGCTGAAGGGAAATTTACAAAGTTTGAAAAAGGTGTGACAGGAAGAAAAACCTCTGTTGCACAATGAGTCCAGTGTTAGGAGAGCGTGGAAAATAGGATGAGAGAATATGAAATCAGAAAAGTGAGAGAGAGAGAGAGAGAAAGAGAGAGAGAGATACAATCGTCTAGTATAAAGAGAATATAAAATCAGGGAAGAGAGAGAGAGAGACGAGAGAGAGAGAGAGGAGAGATGAGAGAGAGAGAGAGGAGAGCGAGAGAGAGAAGGATGAGAGAAAGATTGAGAGAGAGAGAAATTACAATCGTCTAACATCTCCAACTCCGTAACCAGCACCCTCTTCTAAGTTAAAAAAGTATTATCTTAACGATAATATACTCGTATAACTCCGTAAAGCTATGAACAACCGAACGAGAACTTGTTAATGCGATCGACTCCTATAACAACATCACTTTATTGTATTGATCAGCGTGTGACAGTAATCGAATCCGATAGCAACATCCGTTATTGTATTCATCCGCGTGCTACGGTAATTACTGTATTCATGTTAAAAATGCAGCTGAAGCTAATAAGGCAAAATTACGTGCATCAGCAACCTGGACCGAAGTCCCGAGCATTTGTATGAATTCAAACGCAGCCGTGGTAAAAGAAACTAATAGCATGAAAGAGCTCATTACTGTTGTTTTTTACACAGACAAAGGATTAATAAAGTATATAAAGTGTAAGGTTCGTAATACCTATGAAAAAGAGTGAAAAACGAACGGAATGCTAAATTTAACGCCATCTAACCCGAGGGAAAAAACTAGCTTCCAATGAGACGTATCAGTCAAAGATTTTTATTTGGTCTTAATTACCTCGTAAGGACGAACAGTATGACTTCGTTCCACAAGTTAAGTATCCAGATATTCATTAATATGCTAACTAGGGACAAAAACATTAGCCGAGACCAAGTGATATGGTTGAATCTGGAGCCAAGGAAAAAAAATAAATAAATAAACAGACTAGCCGGCATCCTTGTCTGCCTAAGTCACACCTCCTTACAATAGTGCTGTTTGACGACAAGCTAGTGTAATTGTAATTTAATTGAAAAGTAATAAAATAATATTTAAAGGTAATTAAATTAACTTTATTAGGCCTAATATTAATTTCAGTTGTCATTGTAATTTGATAATACGACTGGTAATTTGTAACTGTAATTGACATAAGCGCAATGTAATTACTGACGGCAATAATCGGTTAAACGTATGAAGACGTCATACATACGAATTCCTTATATCTGACATCTGATTATATGCCCCAAGATAGATACCTCATTGACTATGTTAAATGTCAACATAGTTGAACACACGTCTCCTTCAAGACGTTTGTACAGACTTGGCATAAGTGAGAGTGTTGTTACGTTAGTCATTTTTGGCAATCAGGAGAGAATGAGATGGATACGGCGACGCAAACCCGTATTCGTCACCGCTGATTCCAGCGTGAATGACTGCCGAGTTAGTGTTTATACTACGCTAATATGATGATACATATAATACAATTATAATGCTTTAGTCGGACAGAATCCGATCTTCATTCTGTTCGATTACATTCATATTAATTATCCTCAGATCGGATTCTCGTTCGTTTTCAATTACACCTGTACTGAATTATCCAAAGTCCGAATGCCTTGAGCCTACAGCGTTAGCCAATATAAAAATAACTACCGATATGTTGTACAGCGAATACTTTAGGCTAGGCTAGGCTACTGAATATGCATACGATATATCATCGTGAACACTAGACTAACCGTAGTTAATTTTATTCGATTTCTCTCCATACTGAATATCGTAAGTCAATATGCATTGAACGGAGAATTAGTTGATATTAACAATTATCGTATCGTATAAGTAGAGGAAAGTAACCTTAAAGACGAAGGAGCATATCTGAAAGACCAACCATGGCCTAAAAGCTTCTGATGCAAGGAACTCGAAGCAGGAAAAAGCCTAAAGATGCTCTAAGGACACTGTGCCTCTATAACTACTACTTTTAATAGAAAACCGACCTGAAGAAGCCTGCACTTCTCTTCCTAAACTAAACACTATGTAGCCTATTATCCCTACTCGTCTATATCTGACCTAAGTTTTTATCATCCTGAGAACTTACACATCGAGGGAAGGGGAATCTGCTGCCAACACTGCCTGCTCCGCGCCAGGGGGGACGGCGGATCCTGCCCCGTGGGCTTGCGGATCCCCATAACCCCCAGCACCGGTTAGGGCTGGTTCTGGAACAGGCAGGGGAGCTGGAAAAGAACGATTAGTAATTTCAGTATCCCTATTGCTCGATCTATCCTCACTTAATCGACATAAAATCGGTAACAGAGATGTCATACTCGATGTCAGCCTACTCTCAAGTCTCTTAAAGAGCACTGTCTCTAAGTCTTTATCTTGATCTACGTTAGTCTCTTCCTGCCTACACTTACTTCCGAGACCTTTCCTACGTTTGAGATACCCTAACATCTGGTCCAAAGACCACTCCTGACATTCCAAACATCTGGTCTTTACATTATATTGAACAGGCCTACAATTAACGCATAAGGAATGACTATCGTATCATAGGGTACTCATCCTTTTCTTGCATTGTTGGCAAAGACGATACGTTGTTGAACTTCCGCTCGTCGTTTTCTGTGATGTCGTGGCCGAGAATGCAGTAGTCGTTGTCGTAGCTTGTGTTGTTTCTTCCTTTGCAGAATCAATGTCTAATGACAAGGTATTAAGAGCAATCCAACCGTAATCCAAAGGGATGCGTAATTCGTCACCAAAATCAATCAAATCAAAGGTGCAAATGAAGGCCGGGCAAGACCAAAAAGGAGTTCGCTGTGGATACATCTGTACTCCACCGCGAACGATAAGTGATTGACGTGAGAGGGCAGGTGTGACCGGCCCGTGAGGCAGGGCTATCAGCGGTGGGCTGGTAACTAGGTAACGAGGGTGTTTGCCAGGAGATTGGCAACACTGATCGTTTATTTTAACCAAAGATTTGGTAAATTTTTGATAAATGATGGTTCGGGCTGGTAAGTGACCAGGGCTTGTTCAGGTGTTCAGGGGGTGTATTGCAATAGCTTTTTTTCTCTGCTTCAGAAGATATAATGCTGCATTGACATATGTACCTCCAAAACAATATTCGTCTCCTTAATCTCTTGAAGAATGAGGAATATTAACCCCATTTCTCTTCCCTGCTGGTCACATCCTTTTAATACTCCTGTGACTAACACCAACAAAATTTGTTGTTTTTTGTCTTTCAAAGATGCATTACCTGTAGTAGACATTTTTTTTTAAATATTAGGAACATGCAAACTGTGTGCTAATACCTATTGGTTAAAGAGATTCAAATTAGCAGTAACCTTTCCTGAGAGAGAGAGAGAGAGAGAGAGAGAGAGAGAGAGAGAGAGAGAGAGAGAGAGAGAGAGAGAGAGAGAGATCATTTAGGACTCTTAAAGCTTGGCAGATTGTTTATCATCCTGGGTTTTTTTTTTAATCTTGGGATTTTCTATGGTCAGTTCTTGGGATTTTGAAAAAATTATTTGAGTAGCATCACACACCCAATGATTCAGGTCAGCCATTAGCATGCTGGAAAATCAACCTTATGAACTGACGCTCTCAAAATAGGAACCCACATGACACACGAGATATATAAAATCCTTTTTTTCGGATGAAAATTTAGTGGTTGCACAATACGTGCAGAATTTAAAATGAGTCTTCCTTCAAACAACTAAGCCATGTCAATAAAAAAGATTTATGAAGCAAATCAGATTTTTCCTTCATCTCCCAAAGGAGAAGTATAGAAAGTAAAGTGAATTTGATATCATGGGGATATTTGCGCCTTAATATTAGCACTTAAAAAAAAACATGTGCGCATAGACAAAGCTGTTACAAACTTAGCAATTTGATATAATGATGGAGATGGGCCGATTTCAATTATGAGTTCAGAACCTGAATTCGACAGGAATAATTACAGCGCATCTGCAAGAGTTTTAAATGTGTACACAATCGTGGAGGTCTCTGTTGTTATTATTATTATTATTACGCAATATTCTTAGGTACGACTATATCAGAGTTAACACACTTGACTCTCAGAGGGACTGCCTTTGAATTGATTCTCTCATATTGAGCATCCAGTATCCTTATTAACATCCACTATGATTTATTTGTGACCAGTGTAACCCTAACCAAGTTACGTATATATACAAAACATAAAGAGACAAATCAACTATACTGTACTTACTAGTTTCTGTCTCCTCTCCAGTGGACTGAGCTTTTAGCACCTCTGCACGAGTCAAAGCCTGCTCTGCCAGATTGCGTAATTTTTCAGCTATTGATGTATTCTTTACAACCTTGCTCTGCGAATGAGAGAGAACAAGAGAAATGCTAAGCTTTGTGCATATAATCTTGTACTTTATCACTTCATATTTTTCAGACCCTAAGCCTATACGTACCTTGCATTTATAAGAATAACAATCATCACAAGTGAATAACATTGTCTTCTTAAACTTAGTTCAGAAAACTGAACAAAAGTTCAATTTTCACTTAAAATCTACATAACTTGTAAAGTACAAACTACTGCTTTACATGAACTTTAGCTTGCAATTATTAGTGAAGAGGGCTAATTAATTAGGTAAATTCTTTTTTTTGTAACACACTTAAAAATGATATTGTTAGAATACAATAAAGTTTTGTACATACTTACCCGGCAGATACATACTTAGCTTATGTCTCTGACGTCCGACAGAAATTCGAATTTCGCGGCACACGCTGCAGGTAGGTCAGGTGATCTACCCCTGCGCTGGGTGGCAGGAATAGGAACCGTTCCCGTTCTAGAACCAGATTTTCTCTTCCACCTGTCTCCTGAGGGGAGGCTGGGTGGGCCATTCATCGTATATATCTGCCGGGTAAGTATGTACAAAACTTTATTGTATTCTAACAATATCATTTTTGTACATGCAACTTCCCCGGCAGATATATACTTAGCTGATTGACACCCTTGGTGGTGGGTAAGAGACAACTATTTACTGAATAGACAGGTAAACAACATACGTTGTAGGTAATAAATAAATAAAACCTTGGTTCCTACTTGTTCAGGCAGAAGATTCCATGGCTAATGCCTAGGGAATCGCTGCCTTTCGACCTCAAGAGGCCCTCAGCGAGGAGTGTGAACCCTATGGCTAAGAGTTCTTGTGGGTTCTGTCGATGGGGTCTTATCCATTTACTCGACAGAGCCTCTTACATGACAATATGCCTATGCCTAGTGGCATAATTAAGGAGCACAACACCGATCCCGATCACCTGATCCTAACACGAGGGTTAGTGCTTAAGTTGAAAAGAGTTATCCCCAAACTCCTTTCAAACAACCCAAAGAAAAAAAAACACGACGTTAACTAAAATTTAACTCACTAGTTAAGGATCAGTATCGGCTCCCTATCCAGCAAGGTGTATCCGCAGACACGTATCAACCAAGAGAGAAGGATCTCTCGTAGGTTATCTTGACATCCTTCGGATATGGGAAGTCAACACAGAGTTGCATCTCCCGTATGTGACAGCTAATATGTCCTTATGACATATTGTTAAGGAAAGAACAAGAATACAGAAAAGCTCGCACTCCATGCGCTTTTAATTCTCAGCTGTTTGAAGGAATCATCAATGCACTTGTCAAGTGCTTAGGAGATCACATTGTCTCAAAGAAGGCCAGGGCATTCTTTGATATAGATCTCTTCTGGGTGAAGCCTGGAGCCTGGCTAGCGCCTCGCGCCTGGCTGGAGCCTTGCGCCTGAATGGCGCCTAGAGCCTGGCTGGAGCCTTGCGCCTGCTGGAGCCTTGCGCCTGGCTGGCGCCTCGCGCCGCTGGCTGGCACCTCGCGCCTGGCTGGCGCCTGATTTGGCTCCTCCCTCCTGGCTAGCGCTTCGCGCCTGGCTGGAGCCTTGCGTCTGGCTGGCGCCTTGCGCCTGGAGCTTGGCAGAAGACTTCATGATTACTGTCTATGAGTCTGCATGCCTCAAGAGTTTCAGCGAGGTAGGGACCTATGACTGACAAACCCTTCTGGATCATGTCAATGGGGGCTAGCCCGCTTACACGACAGAGCCTTCTCGGATCGTGCCAATGGGGGCTGACCCACTTACATGGCAGAGCCTTACCTGTATCATATCAATGGGGACTAGCCCTCTTACATGACAGAGCTTTAGGTTTCTCTTTACTGGAAGGAGCCTTGCGCCTGGATGGATCCTCAATCCTGACTGGAGCCTAGCCTTGAAGGAGCCTGGCACCTGGATGGCGCCTGGCTGGCTTCTAGAGCCTGGCTGGCTCCTAGAGCCTGGCTGGCTCCTAGAGCCTGGCTGGCTCCTAGAGCCTGGCTGGCTCCTAGAGCCTGGCTGGCGCCTCGCGCCTGGCTGGCGCCTCGCGCCTGGCTTGGCTCCTCCACACTTGCTGGAGCTTCGAGCTTGGAAGAGTCTCTAGGCTGTCTGGCGATGTCCACATCGGACACTCTTATATCTGTCCGATTTGTTCGCCTCTGGCGCATTTGCGCCAGGTTGGAGGCCCGCTCCTTCTCAGTATCCGGCCATGACAGAGTTCCTTGGAACTGTCCGCCTCTGGCGTTTTTTCGCCTGTATTGGCATTTTGGCGCTTGGCTGGCGCTACATTGTCCGAGAGTCCTGAACAACCACATAGTTTATCAGGAGACTGGAGAAGGCTGGAAGAAATTCTTCCCCTTGGAGACTTTTGGCCCCTGGCAAGGGAGGTGATTTTGGTATTTTGTCAGCTACACCCAGTAGACGACAGGATATCTAACAATACGAGAGAGAGAAGAGTCTTCCTCCGAGAGGATCCTTCGTGAACACTTCTTTTGCTAACGAGATCTCTTCTTACATGTTGATGAGTTCCTCGTTGCAGAATCTTCCCTATCCTTGCCCGAAGGAAGGGAAGGAGTCTGGAAGTCGAAGGAGAGACTGAGCTGAAATTGGGCGGAACCCTGATTTCTAGCTCTTAACTTGTTTATTCTTCTGAATACCCTTCTGGAAAGTAAGCATTTTGGGAGCCCTCATCGTGCACCCCGAAGACTCTGTAGGCAAAACGTTTTTAAAACCACCTCTCTTCTTCTGTAGATGAAAATGTAAGTACCCTGCCTGGGCACTAACTAAACTTCTATCTGAAGCGTTGCGTCAGGAATAGAGGGGATTTAGTTCTTTGCCAGACATACTATGCTGCAAGAACCCATTGCCGAGTCCTCACATTGAATCTGATGCGAGATTCCAATGCACAAAAAATTCAATTGTCTTCTTGGTCGTTTAGGGCTAAGAGAAACAAAGAATTCCTTCATAAACTTCCTCAAAGAAGTTTGATGAGGAGCAGTTCCATTTTGTCGGAACACGGAATCTGTGGCCACAAAAAAAAATTCCATTCAAAGTACATGATATCCTACTCTTGTCGTATTGCGGTATCGTATAGATCCCGAAGATCTTAATCCTCTGTTATCTCTAATTCCTTGTAGAGACAGAGTATAGCCTTTTACTGCGTTCTTTGATAGCAGATATATACATAGGTGATTCTTCCCTCTGAAAGTGAAGAAAAAACCTCGCTATGTGGTTCACAGAGGTATCGGAAGAGGACAGTTTCCTCATTCCATCTAGCACGATCTGCAGCAATTCTATGTCTTAGCCATGACTATTGTCATTTACCTTGAAAAATCCTCTCATTCATGTCCACTTCTGGTCAGTCGTGCACGTGGAAAGACTCAGAGTGGAGAGGTTTTTCAGGTCTATTTATAATAGATTCTGATAGAATATCCAGATACTCTTGGAAAAGCCTTACGAAAACATGCTGTGAGAAGAACGTGACTTCTGTGAATCCAACCTCTCTAAGGCCAAAATGAGGCATTCATCCTCTCTTCCTTTGACGCCCATTTATCTTAATATCTGTTAAGAATTTATAACTAGGGGAAAAAAGACTAAAGTTTATTCCCCTTCTTTAAATTAAAGATGTCGTATATTGCTACCTCTCTTGGTTCAGAGGAAAGGAGCAGTCTATAGGAAGCCTGTTCGTCTTCTACCTTGCGAAGAGATCTATGAAGACTTTCCGCAGGTTCTCAAAACTCTTTTTCAATAAATGTTAGACATACGTTAACAGTTATTATCTTCGATCGAGAAGGTTCTCACGGACATGCAAAATCTTGCATCGAACCTTTAAGGATCGTTACGTTCCGTGTCTGTTCCCAATAGGTTCTCTTTTGTTAACGCGAACAGGGGCGAAAAAGAGATTCACGATGCTCTTTCCCCCCCCCCCCCCCTTTGCGATATGAGAGTGTCGTTGGAATTGGCCTAAGTGGATTAAAAAAAATCATTTCATCATTCCTTGTAAGCGACCCCTTGTTCCGATTAAATGGGTAAACGAAATCAGGAACGAATCTTGCCGTTACGAGCCTCCGAGAGGCTACTGGTTTGTTTGTTTGTTTGCATGGTGTTTTTACGTGACTTCCGAACCACGTCGAGAGTGAACTTCTATCACCAAAAATCCACATCTCACTCCTCAATGGAATGGCCGAGAATCGAACCCGCGACCACCGAGGTGAGAAGCAAACACCCAAACCAACCCCAAAACTACTGGACTCTTAGGTTAATAACTCGCTTAAAACGAGAAAATATCTTGGATGGTACTTCTGGCGCATTGCGCCAGGCTGGCGCTTCTGGCGCAATTTGCGCCAGGCTGGCGCTTCTGACGCTTTGCGCCAGGCTGGCGCTTCCTTCTAGTTCTTTTAAGGTTATGTGCCAGAACATCTGTGCCCTTATGGTACCCGACATCCTTCACGTGTTAATTCCGTTCTTAGTAGGAAAAAACTTTTTATATAGTAGTATAGTCCATTCGGGAAACAACTTCTTGCCACTAAGAGAATGTTTCCCATCCGACTCACCCATCTTCTCTTGAGCAATACCGATTCTAAAAAGGTTGTGTGCGTTTCTCGAAAGGATGAGAGAATTATATTATTCGTGCTCTGCCGTATTAGATTCCTTTATAATACTGTCACATTGTGGTAAACAGCATTAATCTAGGAAACCTTTGTAAGGATACTAGGAATTCTGTAGTTAACCTCGGTATGCGCATAAGACTTGACCATACCGTAGTCTTAAAGTGAATTCTCTTCTACTACATTCATCTTCTCACTAAGCATGTACTCTAATAAGCCATGCTTTCGTAAGCATGAAGAGCAACCATCATATAATATAGAGTTCCGCTGCGTTAGAATCCTTTAATAATGTTACCTACGGTAAACAGCATTGAAAGGTTGTAATATCTTTCTTATTGAAAGCTTCTTAGCAAAAGGCAGACAATATTTTATTTAGGTTTGCTTAACTATCCCCTCAATCCGAGGCTAAAACCGCGATTGTAGGGGAGAGACACGGTTAGTTATTCCATCCCGCAGGAGAGAGACATGTAACCAACCACTCATGACCGACACCTACATGTTACTGCATTGGTCTCGACTCTAGCAGTCTCCGTTAGCCGTCTGGCCTTACTCTTCCAGAGTTGCCAGCTACTCCATTAAATAAAGGAATCTTATAAAATTATCGAACTTCAGGAAGTTCTTATTAATGCATATTTAAGCGAAACAAGACTTCGATAAATCTAGAAGCTAAGTAGGTGTTGTCTTAACAATCCCTTTAAGCGTAGTCCTTCCTAGGAAATTCCTGGAAGGATACTGATAATTGATTGCTCTACAAAGAAGTAACTACGGTATGTGTGATTTGCCGTATCGTATTCTCCTACAGCCGATACTCAACTACCTTCTTTCCCTGCGAGGCAGATAAAGGAAAAATTTTTACTGTCTTCGTTCTTTTCGTTAATATATATCTCCTTAAGGAAGAAAGTTAATCCAGGAACTCTTTAAATCTTCGTGATTCCTCATAAATCGCGGAAGAGACAGAATTCCTGTTCGTCTGTAGGGTTTACGGAAAGGAAGTAGGTCCTTTCCTATCCGCCATCATACCCAAACGTCGATGAGATTCTTATAAGAAAAACTCCCAAAGCTCTTGCCTCTTCATAGCGAGGGAAGAGCATGAATGAAGGAGTGTGTCCGCATTACTCAAAGAGGAGCCTCGCGACTGACCTCTCTCTCTTAAGAAGATTTGGAATATTCTGGCGCCTGGCTTTCCTGCGGCCTAGCGCCTGATAGTTCCGCGCGTCCTGGAATGTTTCCGCACGCTAGAAAGGAGACTCGCTCCTGGAACGTTCGCTTGTGTGGAAGGTCCCCGTGCGCCTGATAGTTCCGACGCCTACTAGACCCCTTTTAGAAAGAGCCTCTTGCCCGGAAACGTTCAATGGAAGGATCGTTCTGATTGCCACTGTACTATAAGGCTCCTTGCTCTAGCCGTCTGTTTTTCTGTTGCAATTTGCGCCAGGCTGGCGCTTCGTCTCTTTGAAGGAGCCTTGCGCCATAAAAAATTTTCTAGAACGCGGCTCGCGCTCAGTTGCTAGAACACGGCCCGCGTTTGGTTGTAGGAACGCGGCTCGCGCTAGTCTGTTTTCTGGAACGCGGCTCGCTGCTGTCTGTTGGGACGTGCTCCACGCTAGCTTGCTGGAACGCGGCTTCCTAAGTTCTGGCTGGCTCTTGCTCAGTGTTCTCTTAGTTTTCAGAGAACGCGCTAGATCATCAAAACATATACCTTCTTCGTCTTTTCGGATGTAAGATGAAGAGACGCACTTTTTTTAAGGATGCCTTTTCAATGGCTATCCTTGGCAGTCTGGGACGCTCTACAGAACCTGCCGAGGGGACGCCTGGACCGGTGGGGGGGGGATTTTATCTGAAAACCCCCTTACGGCTTTCGACAATTCCTTTCTCCACCCTGGGCTTGGGGAGCTTGAAAAGAGGTCTAGGCCTGGGAGCGAGACAGAGCCGATCAGACGCACCCTCCACTGCAATGGGGAACACTATGTAATCACTTCTTACCTTTCAATAGCTCGCATTTTGAGCCACAATCCTTGTCTTCAAATTGCAATTATGAATTTGAAGTTTCTGCGAAGTAAGAAGTGATGGGGGATGCAACACTACTAGTACTGTTAATACTCTAATTGCTCGTTAGTACGAGTTTCTAAAAAACTTTTAAAAGAAACGTATCTAGTTACATGCTTTACTGGACTCCTAAAGTAGGAAGTCAGTATATTTCCTCAATCAATTTAACACTTATTACACATATTGAATAAATATTAATATTTCCCTTTCTTGCAAACTATGTGAGTGTCTACCGAAAATTTCGGTAGTTACACGTCATATATTCTTCGAAATTTCGAAGCCAAATTCATTAAAAAGTTAATAAAAGCGTATATGCCGAACCAAAGACCCAGTACTCCCTGCAAAAGACAGCCCAGAAGATCGATGGCGATGAAAAACGAAAATCAAGTCAGGAGGTAGCAACAAACATATGTTGACACTACCGCGACAGAGAAAATCTGGTTCTAGAACGGGAACGGTTTTCCTATTCCTGCCACCCAGCGGCAAGGGGGGTAGATCACCTGACCTACCTGCAAGCGTGTTGCCGCGAAATTCGAATTTCTGTCGGACGTCAGAGACATAAGCTAAGTATATATCTGCCGGGGAAGTTGCATGTACAAAATTAAATGGCAGGAAACCTATCTTATCATGCTCACACAGTTCATCAATTTATGGAAATGGAAGGTGGAACTTTTAACAGTAAAAAATAAGAATATGCATTACATGTATACAGCAAGGTTATAAAGATAATATTCTAAGTGGTCTAGTTATAACAAAATTTTCGTACATAAAACAATCTTTTTTTTTCTAAACTATAAAGCATAAATAGCCTCATTCTGTGCACAGGCTTTCTAGCCACATCAACTAAGCTGGCCACTCTGTACTTTCCTAGTGGGCACCATTCTTCCATGTAGCTTTGTTGGGTACAACCATACTCTGAACTGTTCTCCATGAATTAGCATCTCATTGTGCTTTAGGTTGTCTGCCATTCATTTATTTTGGTAAAGAACCCATCACTTCACTACGCCTTCAAGTGCATCATCTCCCTATGTAGACATTTAGAAGAAAAATTCCAGCTTGCTGCTGGCACAGCCAGGCCTCCAGCAGCAGAAAATGCTCACAACTGTGTATCTGCCAATCTGAACAAACAAAATATAGGATAAAGTTGCTGGCAACATATGGAGTCAGTTTTACCGAAGATAGTTAATAGGTTGATCAAGCTTCTCTTTGGAAGAAAGAATGGGTAAAAACATTAGTCAAACCCACCAATTAATTGTTGTTCTATGAATTAATATGTATCTATGATCCTAGAGACCCTGTTTGGACAGAAAAAAATTTCTTGGATCAAAGTGGTAGTCACTAATTCAACTCTAGTCACTCTGGGCCCAATCTATCTCCCTCTGTCTATCTCTTTATCTCTCTTTCTCTATTAGAGGGATAATATCATGAATGATGGCTGTGATTATACTGTTTGCAAAGATACAATTTACAAAACACTCAATTTGCAAAAATCATTCAAAAAAAAAAAAAAAAAAAAAAAAAAAACTATTCAGTTTCATATGGGGGGGGGGGGACCATTACAAAACACTGGTTTCAGCAAAAAAAAAAAAATAAACACTGAATAGGATTAATATATGAATAAGTAAGGCATAATGCAAGAAAAATGATATTGTTATGATACAATAAAGTTTTATGCATACTTACCTGGCCAGGTATATATAGCTGTATTTTCTGAAGTCCGACAGAATTTAAAAAAACTTCCGACACACGCAGTGGTCGGCCAGGTGGTTTTAGTACCCATTCCCGCCGCTGGGAGGCGGGTATCAGGAACCATTCCCTTGTTTTTTCTATTCATAATTTTTATTTCCACTGTCCCCTGAGGGGAGGTGGGTGGGTACTTGAATCTTATATATTCTTATTGCCAGTTTAAAGTTATTGAACAAACTTTATTGTATCATAACAATATCATTTTGCTCATGAACTTACCTGTCAGATATATATATATAGGTTGAACCCACCGTGGAGGTGGGAAGGGACAGATAGAAGGATTTTGGGACACAAATGCATGCAGATGATTTACATCTTGGTTCCAACCTGTTTAAACAGCATAGCCGACTTCGTGATTACTGTCACCCAAGTCTGCTTCTGCTTTACTAGAGTTTGCCAAGCGAGGTAGAGACCTATAAAGCTGGTGCACTCCAGATGATCTGTCAACGGGGGCGTGACCACAATGTGACTAGACCATATTTTGACCATACATGAGGGCTAAGAAGTAAAAAAATAAATATATATATATATATATATCACCACCTGACCAACCCCCCCCCCCCCATAGCCAAAGTTAATGTTTGTGTTAACTAAGGCTTCCAGACGTTAAGAAGTCGTCGTTGTCAGCGACTCCACAACTAAATTAAGAGCTCTTCCTAACCATTTTCTACAGGATAGGATGAGTAGTACTTCTGCCCCCAAGATTGTGTCTGCAGACACGTATGGCCCTAGCGAGCAGCAGATCTCATATGCCATCTTCACATTTCGCAGGGAGTGTGAAGTGAACCCAGAGTTGCTTTCGCTAAAATATGGTACTCAGGATGTTGCTGAGTGCCATGCTCTGTTGAAATGCTTCCGAGGCCGCGCCCTCACCTCGGTGAGCATTCAGATAAAAAGATTTCAAATCTTTGTGCAAAACAACAATGAAGGAGCTTTTTTTTTTTTTTTTTTTTTTTTTTTTTTTTTTTTTTTGTTTTTTTTTTTTTTTTTTTTTTTTTTTTTTTTTTGAAAGAACTCCTTAACCTAAAACCATAAACCAGGGTGTACTTCGGATATGGGCAAGTCTGGTCTTTTTCGGAACACTGCAGATTGCCCGACTGACTTCGACTTTCTTGATTTTAAGTAGATAAAACTTGAGAGACCTGACAGGGCACAGGACTCTCTCTGGCTCCTGCCCACTAACTTGTGCCATCCTTGCTTCCAGATCCTGGCCCAAGGACAAAAAGGGTTTCCATTCTTAGGCCATAACGAAAGGCTTAGAGAGCACACCTCTTGTTTTCACCCCCCTCTAGACCAAAACGTGGTGACGATGGCTTAAAATCTCATCTAACCCTACTTTGTCGATATCTAGGGTTGGTTGAAGAAGGCCTTCCTGATCACATAAAACAAAGAAGTTAACAGGCAGGAGAGGTTCGAATGCTTTGACATCAAGAACTTTCAGACTACGTCTAAGTTCCATATTGAAAGCTTCGATCCGGCGGGGAAATGCACAGTCTGTACTAAGTCAGGTGAACGACCAGTTGACCAGTCAGACGAATCAAGGACAGCAAGGCTGTACCCTGAAGACCAAAAGGCACTATTCTTAGCTGAAGGATGGTGTCCTGGACTTCCTGGGCGATTCAATCTAAGCAAACCTTGGGGGTGTAATCAACCGCAACCCAACGTCGTCCGCAATCGACTTCGTCAATAAGAAACTCAGGGCTACTATATGTCGCCTGATCTCGCACGAGTGTCTGACTCCGAGAAAACAGGCGAGACAAAAAGTAGATGGTGAGCTAGAATCGAGATTCCAGACTCAATGATCGTGAAGGTCTTTGTTGTTTGACAGATGCAAATCTGTTAAAACAACATTCTCTGTTGTCTGTTCGCACTGGCAGAATTTTCAAACTCTCGGCAACCGCTAGACCACTGGTAGTTCAGGTGATCTCCCCCACGGTTCCCGTGGCGCTGGTACTTGGACACCCTGTCCCGGTTTTCCTCAGATTTTCTCTGAACCCTGTCTCCTGAGGGGAGGAGGGTGGGAATTTAATTATATATACCTGCCAGGTAAGTATGCATAAAACTTTATTGTATCATAACAATATCATTTTTATGCATGACACTTACCTGGCAGGTATATATAGCTGATTGACACTTTGGAGGTGGGTCACAGACAGCAAATATCGTCATAATTCAAAAATTAACTAATTTTTTAAATTATTTATTAAGTTCCTTACCTGCTAAGGTAGCTGACTTCGTAGGTCCTGCCTCTTAGCCTGCTAAACCTTAGTAGCTCTCAACTAGGATTGTGACCTGTTTGTTGAGAAAGCTAACAACAAGGGTCTGACAACTGGACGTGACCAATTTGTTGACAGGAAACCCTAGCCCTCTCTTACCAGGGCATTCATGCTAGATAAGTTAGACCACCTGAACCACACACAAAGCTAACGCAACACATTACACTTCACATACTGAAGAGGAAATAACCCTCTCAGGACAACCAAAAAGAACACCACTTAATTAAAATACCTAGCATGTTAGTAATCTATCGAGACGATTCGTACGGACTTTTGCAATCCTGTAACGAACCTCTAGATGATCGTTACATTCTACGCCTGTTGTTATAATAGGCTCTTTCTCGTAACTCGAGCAGGGACCGAGAGAAAGATACTTCTTAAGATATGAGAGAGCTGTGGAATATCAGTTGATGTGGACCCCACTGGTTTCCAAAAACTCGTTTCGAGGACTGGAGGACGACCGAATTGCATTTACTTCTTTCAGATTAAGATCCAGGACATCTGAAACACTATCCAGATGTCCGGCACCTTCTTTCTATCATGACGCACTGAGAGATGTTCAGAATAATTCCTAGATCTTGAATAATATTTCAGTTTCCCGGTAGTAAAAACTGTGGTCTGAATTGCAGTCTATTCGGGGGAAACAAACTTCTTCAGGAAGGAAATGGTCCCCCGCAAGCTCATCCATTCCCTCCCCGAGTATGCTTACTTCCCTATAAGGCTGCGCTTTGCCTAAGCAAAGGAGAGCATATAAAAGTGCAATGTTGCGGTAGACTCGTAGTTCTATACCGTGCGGTAACGAGCACCGAAAGGATTAAGAGATAACTCTGTTGAACATAGTAAGGCAAAACTAATGCAACGTTTATTCATTCACGTAAGAAATCCCTCAATCTTAGGCTAAAGTCCGTGATTGTAGGACAGAGATACAGTTAGTCAGTCAATCCCGCAGGAGAGACGTAACCGCCAGCACAGAGATACGGTTAGTCAGGTCAATCCCGCAGGAGAGAGAGACGTAACCTACCGTGCATGACCGCAGCAGCACGATTCTGTTTACTGGCTCGGTTTGGAACTTGGACAGTCAGACAAGCAGCACAGCCAGCAGCTTACGAACGTCGTCTCTTAACTTTATGTCTGGGTTGCCAGCTACCCTATTCTACGAAGAAATAGGTCCGTTATTTTTGAACAAAAAGAGACTCTCAAGCTGGTATATTTAAGCGAAACAGAAAACGCTAAATATATAGATGCGTTTGTGTCGTCAGAACACTACCATACAACGGTAAAAGATAAATCGGAAACTCCTGGAAGGCTGCAGGGAGTGACGATTAAATGTCCTTAAAATAGTAGACCATCAATAGACCTCTCGGTTTGCCATCCGAAGAGGTAACTACAGCAAGCGTGTATGACTTGAACCAACCAGTAGTAAAAAAAACGCAAGGCAAAAAATTTTTATTATATCACAATAAAGTTTGTTCATACTTACCTGGCAGACATATATATAGCTGAATTCGGAAATACAGCTACATACATATCTGACAGGCAAGTTTCATGAACAAAACTTAGAGAATCGAAGCAGACAGCTCAGCTTCTTAAGATACTGGACATAAGCGTTCATTGACGTAGTCTACCAGTCTATTTCTTGTACGAGTCTGCGAATGAGGAAGGAGAGCTCTTCCAAACCTTGTCCTTATTCGCTTACGCAATATCAAGTTAATGAGATGTTTGTCAATGACAACTAACCCATTAACGGTACAGAGAGATATTTTGTCAATGAGGGGAGACCCACTTACTTGACAAAACGAAAGTATAATGTCAATGGGGGAAAGTCACTGAATTGACAAAACGTAATCCAGGAAGTCGAGCCTTTTATTTTTCGATTCCCGTCTCAAACAAGGAAGGGACAAGAATCCTGTTAAGAGACTGGGCTTACGGTAGGTAGAACGACGATGCTCAATCGGCATGGAAGTCTCTACTAGAAACTAACAAAATCTATCATCTGAAAAACCCTTTCAGATGGTCTAAAAAGCTTTAAATTTATTGGCAGTATGGCAAAGGAAGTCCTGTCTTGCGCTTTCCTGAAGAGCGTCCTTTTGATGAGTGCCTTTGCAAGAATCCTACTGAACGTTGCCGAAAATCCTGACGTTCAGGACGTCGAGCCTTTACATAACCCGTAACTGTCTTATCTCAAAGTCTTGACTGAGGTAGAGAAAACGAGATCTTCCCTTGAGCTTTCCTTAACTCCATCCACCTTTGCGAAAAGCAATATAATATTGACAGAGACCTCTTGAATTCACGAAACCCGAGGTCTTGCTGGGTTTCGAAGACGAAGTTCTGTTCACTTTCTTGAGGCTCAAATCTTAAACAAGAGCTTGAAGAGTTCAACAGAAACATTCTGGTGCGCGCTCGGCGTCCACTGGCGAGGACGCTCGGCGTCCTGGTGCGCGCTCGGCGTCCACTGGCGAGGACGCTCGGCGTCCTGGTGCGCGCTCGGTGGCCACTGGCGAGGACGCTCGGCGTCCACTGGTGATCGTGATCCTTTATCGAGCGTCCTGTTCAAGCCGATCGTCCAAATAAGCGTGCAGAAAAGCGTCACGCTCCTGACAGGCGTCCAAAACAAACGAGAGAAACTGCCTTCTTTTTCCTGTTTTCTTGGTGGAAAGAAGTACACGTGATCAGGCAACTTTCGCCTTCTTACTTCTCACTGAAACACATAACGAGGGAGAAGGGACGTGAAGCGTCCTCTTCTATAAAGCTTCTTAGAGGGCGCGAGTCCTTCCGAGAGCTCCAACCCTTGTGCGGGGAGGACGCCTTGGAGGACGAGAAGCAATCCTTCAGGATTCGTGCATGTGCACGCAACTTTGGCCAAGGTCTGGGGGGGATTTTTTCAATCAGGAAAAACTGCCGGGGAAGGCCACGCCAGATCGGTGGGGAGGTTCCCTGTAACCCTCCTTCGGCTTTCGACATGCCCTCTCCCTTGGTTCTGGGAGTTCGACAGAGGTCTAGACCTAGAGGCGTTATAAGGCCGATCTGACGCACCCTCCACTACACAAGGGGCACTGTCACTGCACTTAGCCACTTCACTATTTGCCTCTCTAAAGCAAGCACTTTCGATTCTAAGTTACGAATCGAAATAGTTTAAGAGAAAGGGCAATAACCTCTACAGACACTGTTTTAGGGCCCGAAGGCAACATTACAGGGTTAGGCGTAACAAAAACAGAAGTAAAACTCTTCACAACAATGAAGGAGAGCGATCACCTCTCGCAGACATAGTCATAACCCGTAGGCCATACTACAGCGTTAGGCAAAATAAAGTCTACCGGAAGGTTAGCAGTATCACTACCCTGACTTTCGTAATTGATTAATTGCGTACATACTAAACAAACTTTTTTCCTTACGGAATTAGACACGTTTACTGATTAATTGCGTACATACGAATCATACTTTTTCCTTACGGAAATAGACATGTTTACTGATTAATTGCGCCCCCCAAGTGCGGAACTACCGAAGCTTTCGGTAGCCACACCCTATCTTTGCAGACAAAACACCCTCTGAAACTAGCCTAACTAGATTCAGATATCTTATGCAAAAATGAATCAAATTCAAATCAATTTAAGATAGCGTATGCCTAGCCACAAATCCAAGTAAATAAATTAAAAGACAATTAGGATACTTAGCGGCAAATGAAGTTTCCAAAATCCTAAGCCGGAAGTACTGAAAACAGGTGTTTTCAGTACCGGCGACAGAAAATTTATGAATAGAAAATGGGAATGGTTCCTGATACCCGCCTCCCAGCGGCGGGAATGGGTACTAACCACCTGGCCGACCACTGCGTGTGTCGGAAGTTTTTTAAATTCTGTCGGACTTCAGAAAATACAGCTATCTATATAACCTGCCAGGTAAGTGTCATGCATAAAACTAAAGGTGTTAGTTGAAAACAGTCACTATTAGACAAAATAAATTTTGAACTTTCCTCATCCAAAGTCATTGTGGCTTAATCACAACCGGGTCACTGCTAAAAAAAACCAACTGACAGACTGACAGGGTGGAAAGTACACAGTAAAAGTATAAAGTCTGTTTATACTTATGGAATGTAATGGCTGAAAGATCTATGGGAGTAAGAGGAGCAACCATTTGCTTGTAACATTACTCCTCCAACTACACATCATTAAATCAAACCAATTACTCCACATTCAGTCATTATTCTTCAAACATTCTAACAATAACATATTAAGGAATATCAAGTAGTTGTTGGTTTGAATTGTTACTTTAGATCCATCAATGGGAATGTTGAGCATTTAAATATGGTTTGCTTCCTGGCATTCTACATATATGTATACTGAAAATCAGAAAACTGGAATTGGATGTGCTGAGTCATAACTGTATCTCCTGTCTAGGGTGGTTAGGTGCACAGGCAACTATAGTGTTTTCCTCCAGGATAAGACTGGCAAAAGCACGTGTCAGACTCCTAAGTAAGTTTATCTGTTCTGTGATCTTCTGGTCCTTGTGGCAATAATGTTACTCTTAAAGTATTAACTCATCCTAGCTCTATGTTTTTTATCTTTTCTAATAGAACAAACAGTAAACACACTAACATCACACTCAGCATGTTGATATGTTGAAGTTCAACATACTTGATTTTGCGGTCCAAGTATGTTTTCAACTGACCTTGTATATCAAGGTTGCTGTAAAGTCAGTGGGTTATGGAACATCTCTTTCTGCTCAAATGGCCAGCACTGGGTAATTGTCCCTTGACATCCACATATGTTCTTGTCCTGGCATATCAGGTTCAACATTAGTGTGTCCCAGTCACCTGCATCATCAACTATGACTTGACCCTCAATCTGTAGTCATTCCTGGCTCTACAGGTCTCATGGATATAAATTATTTTAATTCATCAATAATATAGTAAGGGTGTCTCCTGAAGGTTAAATCACTTGCACCTATTAATTAAAAGCTTGTATGCACTTTGTTTTCATCATATGAGGGGCAACAGGGAAACTGAGGCATATCATGGTCCTATTATCATTCAGTATATCTTTCCTAACAGAAACAAAGTCAAATTACAAAATATATCAAATTGCTGTTGGTCTAGACAGGAATAAAGAAGTGCATAACAAACGGAACGACTCAAAAAAAGTTGACAGAATAGCAATAATACAGTAACTAGACAGTTAGTGAGCTTGAAACTTGTATTCTATTCTAGAAAAAAGGGGAAAGTATGTAAAACTTTAAAAACTATTTTTAACACAGCATATCTCTCACAATGGGGAAAATAAGGTTAGTTACTTGAAAAACTGGGTGTCTAAGATGCCTAAAAAAATAAATAACACATTGTACATTGTTCTCTCAAGTATAATTGAGCAACTAATACAAAGTAAACTGGGAAAGGCCAACACAATCAAACTGCTCAAAGTACAAGCAACACACACACACACAATGCTTTTCCTAACAATATGTGTAAATGACAATTACAAAAATTTAAACAAGAACATGTAACTGAAGTGATGATTGCAACAAAATACTGGAACCAAATGTCCTACATCATGATGTGGCAATGACATTTGTGAGTATTATTATTAATAATCTACAGTTTTAGTGAAACTGAAGCCTAACAGGTTTGCCTAAAGGACTTATTCTTAAAAGACATTGAAAACAATAGCAAGGTAAAATTAATGTAGACAGTGAAGTGGGAAGAGACCAAAGGTAACACATAAAGTTTACAAGGCATAAAGCAATGCAGATGTGGTTACAGAATATATTAGAAAGAACACTCTTGGGAAGGGAATGCCATAAATGACAAGCCTTTATCAGGGGATCCTCATCAGAGAAGAAGGCTCAAAAACTCTAATCCAGTGATTTTCTCTCATTGACTACCAATATCCAGCAATAGTTGTTTGTAAACTGTATGGACACATCTGTCTTCATCTTTATTACTGGCTGAACATCACATGTTGAGTAAAACTGCTATTCTTAGACTGTTTTTAAAACTTTGCAAACACTTTAGAGTTCACATTTCAATATTATCTTGTGGATTATGCATCAAAGAAACCTGTGGTCAAGACAACTTTTCAGACATGCATAGCAGTGTATATCCTCACTTAACTGAACATCAGAATGTAAGTGTAATTGGAATACAAGCTTATGCAAGACCATGTGGCATTTACACAACAAAAAGACTGAGTCAACCAAGCTACCCTCTTACACAAGACCTAATGAAGCAGTACCAGTATTCTTACTTTATATATAAATTAACATTAATATTCTTAAACATGTAATCCTCTAAAACCACAAAATTACATAGATATTAATTACCACTTCAAGACATAACTGCACAGTTGAAGAGTACAACTCAATTGTCTCTTCCGCATTTCTTCAGTCTCTAATAGTATTGGTAATTCTAAGCCCTCATTCCGCGGTAAAGTAGACTATGGTAGTTGAAGTTTTCCTACGTTATTTTACTTACTGAACAAGAATTTAAAGTAATATTTATTCGGACGACTGTAATTAACCCCCAGGGGCCAGTACTAAACACGGCGAAATACATTGGACGGCCCAATCCCTAGTGGATGTTGTATCCGCGGTTACGTTCCTTGTAATCTGTGCAGAACTCTTCTTTAGAATTACCCTGCAAGAAACGTAACCACGAATACGACATCCACTAAGGATTGGAGCGTCCAATGTATTTCGCTGTGTTTAGTACTGGCCCCTGGGGGTTAATTACAGTCGTCTGAATAAATATTACTCTAAATTCTTGTTAAGTAATAAAATAATGTAGGAAAACATCAACTGCCATAATCTACTTTACCGCGGAATGAATTACCCTAATATTAACAGACTAGCTGAAGGAATATATGACTAATATTCTTAAACATAATCTGCTAAAAACACAAAATTACATAGCTGATAATCACCACTTCAAGACATAACTGCACAGCTGAAGAGTACAACTCAATTGCCTCTTCCGCATTTCCAGCTTCATCTTCATCAAGACCCTCAAGGAGGAGAAAGTTTGCTCGACCCAGCTCACTCTGACCACCTTCCATCACCTGTGGTGCTGAATACAACTTCTGATCTGGAAACCAAATGCAATATGGCAACTGAGTGAAAAATTACTTTCAGTTGTATGAGGAAGCAGTTTATATTAACAATTTTAGGTAGTACAGTAATGTACAGGCAGTCCCCGGGTTACGATGGGGGTTCCATTCTTGAGACAAGTCGTAAACCGAAAATCGTCGTAAGCCAGAACATCGTAAAAAATCCTTAGAAAACCTTACTTTTAAAGCTTTGGGTGCATTGAAAAACTATGTAAACTGCATTCTTATTACATTTTTCATCAAAAAAAGCTTCAGATATTGATTATTTTGCATTTTTGGTGTCATATTTCATCTGCCAGATGAGCGTTGTAGGCGTCATAACCCTAGAAATAATGTCTGATGAATATAATTGAGAAGCGCCTTAACCTTGGAACGTCGTAACCCGGGGACTGCCTGTATTTAACAAAATATTTGAAATCTGACCTTTGAAAATGGCACTTCTCACCATAGCTTAAAATTTTAAAGAAAAGGCATCCAAAGAATGATCAAGACCTTAAACTTAACACTGTACATAACAGTATAAAATTGTATAAAACTTTGGGTTATTTCTTGGGAAAATTGTATATAAACAGTTAACTGAAGTGTGTACAGTAAAGAAAAAATATATATGTACTGTATATGCAATATATTATAATAAGATACTGTACTACCACTGTGTATAAGAAATGTGTACCAACACTAAATTCTATTAGGTAATCCCAGAAGTGAAAATACCACAAACCACTGCAAAGGCAAAGTCAAAATAGCTCCAACACTTTGAAAACTTTGAGACTAAGCAATGATGGAATCAATCTCAGCTAAGAAAACAAATTAACATAATTAAGTATGGTTTTCCTTAACTCAGCAACTCATTATAAAGTTCTCAATCTTTTTCTTTTTTTGCTCCAGTGAGCATTAATGCATATGGTGTGCATGCAACTCAGTGGACTCAGCAAGGTCAAGTGGTTGTTATTACGACTTAACCCTTAATGGATGGATAACCCTCCTATGAGTAACAATAACAGGTTTTGGGTAGTGGATGAATTCACACATGGTGAGCATCAATACTACGCAGCGTCGATTTGAAGGAATCGGGCAGGTAAGAGTTTCCGTTACTTCTATAGCCCATAAATTCACTAATGGCAGCTTTTAAACTGGCTAAGATCAAGAAACAGGTGGCTTAGGAGCTAATTGTGATCTTGGCTTCAAAGGACCATGTACTATCTCTTTCTGTTACATGTCTTATCTTAAATTTGTTCATAAATACACCCAGGGGTTGCTGTTGGTTTTAGTTCTTATCTTTTATGATAGTAAGTCAGTTATAATTAAAATTTTGCAAAGAAAAGTGCAAAGAAATATTAGAAAAAACAAGAATAATCCAAAAAAGTTACTGCATCTTCAATCTCAGTAAATTTACAGTAAATGTTTTATTACAAATACACTCAGAATTTTTTACTGATTTTAGTTCTTATCTGTTTTGATATTGTGTGAGCTGTAATTATAGTTTTACAAAATAAAATTTATCAGAAAAAAACATGTATAACTTGGTCAAATATACGACTGTTTTGTAAAAGAGGCCTCACAAGGGCTTGTAAATAGTAGTGGAAGCTAGGGAAAAATTAAAAAAATTTTTTTTACACATTTTGCTTATCTTCCTCTTTCCACTGATGTGTTTTTTTGTTAAATTGGCCGACCTCAAAGGTTCCTTGGCTTGGGGTGCTGCATATTGAATCTTTAGCCCGGCTCTTGAGGGTTAACTTAAGCTAGCCATACACGATAGAGACTGGCACGGCGGGCCGTCACGGCGGTACTGGCCCTCCGTGCCAGACCCCTAAGGATTGCCCATACACGATGGAGACAGGATTTCAAGAGGACAACATGCTCTGCCATCTCTGGGAGTTACCACATTCTTCATTATCTGCCCATCGGTCTATGAGAAGAAGATTACTCAGTGTTCAAGTTGTCTTGATTGTAAGGTGACATATCATTCGCAATATGGCTTTTTTTTTAAATAAAAGAAAGATGATTGCTGTAATCATAGCTCTCTTGGATCAAGAGGACAATAACTATGAAATGTGTGGCAAAAATCGCAGAAGACAATGGTCAAAAGAATGGCTAAGAAAGAGAGAGAAATTTTCTCATATGATGTTACTGAATGAGTTAAAGGAAAATAACCCAGATGATTATAGAAATTATTTGAGAATGACCAACGAAGCCTTCACATACCTCTTATCCCTTGTTTCGACAAAGATTACAAAAGAAGACACAGTAATGAGACAGGCTATTTCTGCAGAAGAAAGGTTGATTTCAACATTGAGGTTTTTAGCAACGGGACGGTCACTGGAGGATCTCAAATTTTCAACTGGAATTTCTGCCCAAGCTTTAGGAAAAATCATACCTGAAACTTGTCAAGCAATATATGACAGCTTACGTGATGAATATTTGAAGGTCAGGACTCTGGGAGGCTAATCTCTTCCCACACACGTTAGGGACTTGCGCGGCGAGTCAGCAAATTGCAACGGGACAGGACAGGATTTTCAACATGCTGAAAGGATGGCGAGCCAAGACAAGCCCGACGAGACTGGCTTTTTTTCCCCCCATACACCATAAAGACTGGACCGATGCGGGACAATCCCCTTGAAATTGACGGGCCAGTCTCTATCGTGTATGGCCAGCTTTAATCTCTCTTAAACTACCAAACTAAACACAAACCCAGTAGGAATGTATCTATCACTTAAACTGTGACACACAAGCAACACTGCAGGTAATAGTAAAGGTTCTTTCTTGTATTCCCAGCTAAAGCTGCACTGATTTCTGCCTTCTAATCTTCATCTATTCTCTTCTTAGCTGTCCAACTTCTTCAACTTTACTTTGCTATAATTTTCAGCTTTGAAACAGGTTGTAGGCTATCAATGAAAAACCTTAAACTTTAGCAGCAAATTCAGTTACAATTAAGTACCTCTAAAATACCAAATTAATGTACATGGTCTAATCAAACAATAATCAAATAAATAAAAGGTACACAGAAAAAACTCAGGCTTAAGCCATAACCTTCTATATTTTCTTAAATGTGCTGCAGAGAGCACATTGTAGGCAGAACCCTACTGCAGGGGTATAAAAAAAGGGATTTTGACGTAAGGAAAAATCTATTTTCTGGGGGGGCCTGATTGGCTCGTTGTCGCCAAGCCGAAATATGCCTTTAATCTATTATTTCTAGGGTAAATGTACTAACACAATACCAGAGAATAAATAAAATAAAGAAAAAGGTCAGTATAACTGACTCGCTCACCCTCCAAGAGGGTGTCGGTATGAACACTAGGCGAGTGAGACCACTACCACGAGCCAAAAACCAATAGAAAACTCCCACAACAAAAACCCTCCCTGAGGAGAGCCGACCCACAGAGTGAGCAGCTCATACATACTACTCCATCCCATGCTGCCGACTGCTGCGCCTCTGGTGGCCATCCTGAAGTTAGCAGACAATCTTGGGCGAAGGGATGGGTAGGGTGGGATTTCGCTGGCGACACGAGCCAATCGCCAGAAATAGATTTTTCCTTACGTCAAAATCCCTTTTCTGGCTCAGCTCGTGTCGCTGCGCGAAATCGTACCAGAGAAATAGCACAAGATTGTAAACAAAAGTAATAAAATAAATAAGAATAGGTCTCAAATAAAAAATAAAGTAAATATAAAAAGAATATAATTGCTAAAAAGATACAAATACACAGTGATACAAAATAGAAATATGCTTAAATTACCCTTAATTCTAAACATGTTTCTTATCATAAGGTAATTTACATATGTACAGAGGTAAATGGCTTACATGTAACAAAATGGTATCTGTGTAAAGGCATGTATCAAAATATAATAGCAATTAGAGTAGTCAAATGAACAAATTAAACAACAATGATAATATATAAGGAATGCATATGACTTAATATACAAAACCCGTAACCATTATAAATGAGATGTATCCCCTAGCATAAAAATAAGGGGTAACATCCATGAGATCAAAATCCATAATCATCTGTGAGTGTCCCTAGCAAAAACTAAGGGGCACCCACTACATCATCATAAAAGCAAGCTAAGACACCAGGTGAATGTCAAATGAACACGGTAGGAATAGACGAACTGTTGGGTGAAGCAGGTAGAAAGGAGGGACTGAATCTTCTACTACGAATTAACTACGAATCAGGGGAAACTATGTTTCCCGCTGCTACTGCTGAAAATTTCAGAGCTTCCAAGGACTTAAGGTAATGGCGTTTGAACACTGTCGGCGATTTCCATCCGGTATACTTTTTCAACTCATCGAAGTTCATGTGTTGGAAATAATTAATTGAGGTGGCTACTGCCCTAACATCATGTGCTTTCGGGAAAGAGTCAGGATTGGCTTGCTTAATAAAGTACAGGATTTGCTGCCTGATGCCTTTAATGGATAAAGTACCACCTTTTTCCCTCTTAAAGAGGGGACCCGATGAGGATGAGGAGGTCCTGGACAGAAAGGCTCGTAAGGTTGTAACTGGGCAAAGAGATACATCTTGTGGAAGGGGTAGTACCTTCCAAGGTTCCCACCTCATCAAAGGATCTTCATTCTTTGCTAAAAGCTACGTTCCGGAGAAAGTAGTACTTCCCCTGTGGGAAGGAATTGAATATGATCCGGATCTCTGGATAAAGCCGACAGTTCTGAAATTCTTGCTCCTGAAGCTAAGCTTAATAAAAACAGGGTTTTCCTTAAGAGCATTATAAACGAGCATGTGTCATTGTCGGTTTCTGAAGCCAGTTTTAGAACATCGTTCAAGAACCATGAAACTGACGTAGGCCTTACAGAAGGTCTAAGTCTAGCACATGCCTTAGGAATAGACGAGAAGTAGGAATCCGTCAAGTCTATGTTGAACCCAAATTGAAATATCTTTTTCAAGGCTGACTTGTTTGTCGTAATCGTGCTAGCTGCTAAACCTTTTTCAAATAAGGATCTGAAAAAGGATATAGCTGAATTAACTGTCATGATTCTAATATCAGATTCTCTCAGGAAGATTGCTAACTTTTTGACAGCAGCATCGTACTGTCTCAAAGTTGAATCCCTTTTATCGGATTCCAAGAAGAGAATATTCTGAGGGTCAATATTCGCATCTCTTTTTGCCGCAAACTTCATGAAATCCATAAAGTTAGGGTTTTGAGAATCCCTGAGGGAAGCGAACACAGTCTTCGTTTGTACTGACTGGGAGAGCTTGGGATTGGGGATCCGAAGAGGACGAAGGCCCAGCTCCAGAATTAGGGGATACCAATTGCTCTTCGGCCAGTCTGGGGCTACTAGAGCCACTTGACCCTTGAACGTCCTGAGTTTGTTTAAAACTTTCATAAGAAGATTCACTGGGGGAAAGACATAAATCTTCTTCCAGTTGTTCCAGTCTAGAGCCAGGGCGTCCGTGGCATAGGCCAGAGGGTCCAGGTTGGGGGCTACATAACAGGGAAGTTTGTGATTCGCTTGAGATGCGAAGAGATCCACCTGTAGCCCTGGGACTCTTTGAAGGATCCATTGGAACGAACTGTTGTCCAGTGACCATTCCGACTCTAGGGGCACTGATTGGGATAACGCGTCTGCTATGACGTTTCTCACTCCAGCTATGTGAGTGGAGGAGAGATGCCAACTGAACTTGTCTGCCAGGGAGAAGATGGCTACCATCACATGATTTAGATGACGTGACTTGGAGCCTCCTCTGTTTATACAATGTACTACCACTGCGCTGTCCAGAACTAGCTTTATGTGGGAGTACTTTGGTGGGCGCAACCTTTTTAGAGTCAAGAACACTGCCATTGCCTCCAGTACGTTTATATGGAACTGACTGAACTGAGGTGACCAAGTTCCTTGAACCTTTGGACCTGTGAATACCCTCCCCAACCGCTTAAGGACGCGTCTGTGTGGATGGTAATCCCTGGTGGAGGGAACTGAAGGGTACTGACACTGACAAATTCTTGACTTTCGCCCACGGCCGAAGACGATTCTTTAGAATCAGAGGGACTGAGGATAGTTTGTCCCTGGCCCTGACATTTGCTCGTGAGCGCCAGATTCTGGTTAGGTCTTTCAGTTTGGCTTTCATTAAGACGTTCGTCACTGGATGCAAACTGGGGAGAGAACCCAGGATCCTCTCCTGAGCTCTCCTTGACGCCAGTTTGTGACTTAGAAATTGCTTGACTGACTTCGCTATTTCTTTCCTTTTGGTTGATGGAATCGACAGAGTATGGGAGGATAGATTCCATTGAATGCCCAGCCACTGAAAAGTCTGACTCTGGAGTGAGTCTTGACTTGGTCCTGTTTATCTTGAAGCCTAGATATTCCAGGAACTGAATCACTTTCAGTGTAGCTCTGTTGCATTCCTCGACTGTTGAAGCCCAGATCAACCAATCGTCGAGATACGCTACTACCATAATCCCTTGTGATCTGAGTTGTTGCACTACCGCTTCCGCTAGTTTCGTGAACACCCTGGGTGCCACGTTGAGTCCGAAGGGAACTACCTTGAAGGAGAATGCCTGGTCTCCTATCTTGAAACCCAGATACGGACGGAAGTGTCTTGCAATAGGGATATGATAGTAGGCGTCTGTAAGATCGATAGAGGTGGTGACGGCCCCACGGGGAAGTAAGGTCCGCACCTGTGAGATCGTGAGCATCTTGAACTTGTCGCAGCGGATGGCTAAGTTTAAGCGGGACAAGTCTAAGATTACCCTTCTTTTTTGTGAGCCTTTCTTTGGCACGCTGAACAAGCGACCTTGAAATTTTAATCTCTTGACTCTCGCTATAGCTCCTTTCTGAAGGAGGTCCTCTACGTACTCTGTCAATTCTTTGGAGGAAGTTGACGGAAAGGTCTGGATGGAGGTGGGTTCGTCAACAGCTCCAACCCAGGCCTTTTGACACTATGCTCTGAGCCCATTCGCTGAAGTTCCACCGGTGGCGAAAGTGAAACAGCCTCCCTCCTACCTGAAGTTCTTCATTGGTTCTGGTAACCGCCTCGGCCTCCTCTGAAGTGCTTTCCCCTGTTAAAGGGGCCTCCCGATCCTCTCCCACGAAAGGAACGCTTACCTCTGCCTCCCTTACCCGAGCGGTCATACTTCTGTGAAGCTTGACTCTCGAAGGCTTGATTGTAAGCCGGAGAGATGCGTAAGAGGGTGGAGGGCTGAGGCTGAGGGGATATCACATAAATTGGCTGTGATTGAGCCTTAGAGGTGGAAGGTTGGGCTGTTTGCACTAAGGGAACCGCTGGAACTTGCTGAGGAAAGCGTGGCTGCTTTTTCTGGTAAGGATGGAAACGCCTAGGTTTCCTCTGTCCCTTACCTTTAGGTGTTAGGTCTTGTCTCCTCTTAGCCGTAAGGCCCCAACGGTCCTTAAGGCTCTGGTTCAGCCTCGTAGCCTCTGACTGGACTTCCTTCACCATAGCTTCTGGGAAGAGATCTGCTCCCCAGATGTTAGACGAGAGTAACCTATTCGGTCATGTCGAATGGTTGCCTCTTGTAGGACATGCTTCCTACAATTCGTTCTAGCAGTGGCAAACTCAAACATATCCGACTGTACCGTTTGAGTCAGGGCTTTGGTCATGAGCTTAAAAAGCGGTTCGGTGAGCCATAAGCTATGGTTGCTACCTCGGACATAGCCATAGAGTTAATTGATCTGGCTAATCGCGATTTCGCGTCAAATTCAGCCTGAATAAGGCCATCTGGGAGGCCTGGGTAGCTTTTCACCAAACTGCTCCATAGCACAGTCCGGATTGAGTTTGCCAGCTGAGAAGGTGTTTGGCAAGTCCTCCCACAATTCTCCGGCTGAGGGGAGCAACGGAGATGTGGGATCTGCTTCCTTCAATTGAGGCATGGGTTCCCCCTTCTGGGCCGCTGGGATGGTAGACCTCGCGATCTTTGTCAGGAACGGGAGCGGGGTACTCTCATCCATTGTGAAAATGGTAAAGGGACTCTTGAAAGGTTGTATCCTGGTATTAGAACAATCCATGTCCTCTAAACATCTGAGCCATTCTCTCTGAGCCTGGTCTCGTGAATAGAGGACTGTCTCCTTTGGTACCCTATCATCCCGAACCATGGCTGAAGCGTAAGCCTTGCGTAGCCTATGAACGGAGGCTGGAGGTCTTCCGGGAAGAACTCGAAGTCCTCTATCCTTCGAGTTCCGAATTCCGGTATGGAAATGAGACCGTCTTGGAAGGGGGCGTATGACCGCTACTCTCCATGGATTGTTCATCGAGAACGGAGGTAGCGAGTCATACGGAGGAAGCTGAGTTCCACTCGTATTGGAAAGTGGAGGAGAGGCTAGAGGGGCTTCTCTCAGTCCGGCTATAATGGAGTCTTGGGAAGTAATCCTATCCGACAGACGAGAGATCATTTGTTCCATGCTACTCTTTAGGGACCCAACCAGGTCGCCCACCTGTTGCAACAGGCCAGCATTGGAGTCCAAGGCCGGAGCTGCTGCGGAGGTGGAGGGGTGGCTCTGAATCGGAACCAGGGTAGCGGAACTGGTGACTCTGCCGGGTGCGAGATCTCTCTCTGGAGGATTTACTCCTCGAGGACTTAGAGCCGGAGCTAGAAGCTTTAGACCTGTCTGCTCCGGGATTCGCAGACCGGAGACTTACGTGAGGAGGATGACGCCGAAGTCGACTTCTTAGACGACGACGGCGTCTTAGTCAAGGATTTCACTACTGCTTGACCCTTGACCTTAGGTCTAACCGAAGCGTCAGGAGGGAGTATATAATTCATCACCTGTAAAGCCTTGGAAGGATGGAGAGGTTGCAGGAGTAGAAGAAACAGTTACACCCAAGGGTGACCCTTGGGTGTCCACCCTACTTACCTCGACCAACAGGTCGTCTACACCTACCATAGGTTCCACATTAATATCTAGAGTCGCGACGTCCGTGGAGATATCCTGGTCTTGATCAGTTAATGAGGCAGCCAGCTGTTGTTGGATGAAGGCGATAGTAGGGGCCGCCTCTACTGGGTCGACGTATCCTGTCGCCTTGCCTCCGGGGAAGATTAACAGCGCCAACCGCTTCTCCAAGATGTAGGGCATACCCTTGGCGGCGTTCTTCCCAAAACCGCCGACCCAGGCCCGCAGGTTGCCAGTGCGGTATCCTTCACTGCCGGCGCCTGGAAGAGAGGGCGTAGATTAGATTTAAGAATCACTTAAAACTAAAACTTAAAAATATAACTTAAACTTAGATGCCTTAAGTTAAAGTGGATGATGAAAACTTAAGCACTAAAACAGAAGCGGAGCAGCTACCGGAGATGGGATACTCACCCCTTCTAAAAGCTGGCTCACCAGATCGTAACATATGGTACACGTCTCATGGTACCAGACCTGGATGTCCCCGTGCAGCGTCGCGCATGGAGCATGGGACCGGCAAACTTCGTGTCCACATGGGTCCTGAAGTGTGGCGGCGCATCCCGGATGCTCACAGTTGGTGGCCTGTAGTGGGAAGATACATGAGTATCTTAAAGAATAACACTTACAGGCTAAAGGACAGAAGAACTCCGTTGCATGCCGGAGCTCGGAAAAAATTTGGGCATAACCCCCCCCTGCCTCGCCTGAATAGGCTATAATCCCGGAGATATCCGGTAAGACATGTAAGGGAGGGGGAAAAGGTTTAAGGTACTTAAGATAAACTTATAGTTAATCTAATAACGCTTAAACCTAAAACTCAAACGAACCGGACCAAGTCCAGTGCGTAGCGGAGTTTAGTAACTCAGCAATGCGGTAAGGTTAGCAGGGACCCACTGTATGTTCCGGTCCACTCTACTGGGTGGACTAACATCTTCCCGCTGGATGCCAGGGTCGGGAAGAGCGAGGACATACAGGCTCGAGCGAACCGGAGCGACAAGGAAGCAACGGATGGGGGAAAGGCCAGTACCCCCCACCACATCACCACCGGGCCGGACCGAGAAGCCGGAGAGGTCGCGTCCAGTCTGGGTCTGTCCCGTCTCCCTGGCCCCTCCGCCTGGGGGGAGTAGGGAGGCATGCTCGTATGTGGAGGCGAGCGTGGGCAGACCGACCCACCCTCCCCCGACTCTATGGAAGAGCGGGAGGAGGGGGAAAGGGGACTGGGCAGGCGTCTGGCTTTTTGTCTCGTGATCGCGTAGTGACCACGAGGCGGTAAGACCAAAATAAGACAACTAAGCCTAGGACCAACCAACTGATCAGAGAGATGCTATCGGGAAGAACAACTGAACTGAAAGCGGTAGCATGGAGACCTACAGGGCCAAAACCGACTGATCAGAGAGATGCTATAGGGAAGCAACCGAACTGATGAGCGGTAGCATAGGCTCAAGGAGCCAGGACCTAGGCTAAGCAGACGCCTAACTAACCTAGCCACAACAAAATACATGTTATAATAAAAAATAAAATAAAAGAAAGAAAACAATATAGTAGGAGAAAAAATCCAGGAGTGTACGACTAACCCGAAGGAAAGTCTACCACTCAAAGCTAGTCAGAGGCCGATACTAAGACCGCCGGGACTAGGGTCTGGAAAGAAGAAGCCTACATAAGGTAAAAGACATGCATGCATGACAAACCTGAGTAGACAGTACCCTAAGTAAAATGGATAATAAATATAGAGCGTATATAGATAATGGGATGTTCTAGGTATGGGAGACCGAGAACGAACCCACCACGCGGCAGAACCATGCTGCCATGCTTCCGACCCCGAGTTCGTATTTATACCTAAAAAACGGCAAACTACTGACTGAGGGCCGGAAAAAACCAACTAACCATAAATACTGAGTACTTAACTTAGCTGCTGCAATAGCTGCACGCTCCATCATAGATAAATCCAACGAAAGGGCACAAAAAACAAGAGAGAAAAATATCACGTGTGACTCGTGTGCGCTAACTGAAAAGGATGGCCACCAGAGGCGCAGCAGTCGGCACATGGATGGAGTAGTAGTAGAGAGTGATCACTCTGGGGTCGCTATCCTCAGGAGGGTTTTTGTTGTGGGAGTTTTCTATTGGTTTTTGGCTCGTGGTAGTGGTCTCACTCGCCTAGTGTTCATACCGACACCCTCTTGGAGGGTGAGCGAGTCAGTTATACTGACCTTTTTCTTTATTTTATTTATTCTCTGGTATGTGTTAGTACATTTACCCTAGAAATAATAGATTAAAGGATATTTCGCGCAGCGACACGAGCTGAGCCCAGAAATGAAGTATTTATGATAATACAAAGTTTTATGAATACTTACCTGGCAGTTATATATATATAGCTATAGTCTCTATCGGTCCGGCAGATTTTTCAAAACTCGCGGCAACCGCCGAGTGGTAGGTGTCCGGTTAGGTGGTTAACAACCCTTACAGGGTGGTACTTGGAACCATTCCCATTTTCTAATCCTCAGATCATCTCTTGCCCGACCTGTCTCCTGAGGGGAGGTGGGTGGGCCTTAAAATATATATATAACTGCCAGGTAAGTATTCATAAAACTTTGTATTATCATAAATACTTCATTTTTATGAATAGAACTTACCTGGCAGTTATATATATATAGCTGATTCACACATTTGGAGGTGGGTGAAAGACAGCCAACATCGTTGGGGAAACAACTAAAAGTTGTAGGTTATAACCTTGATTCCTTACCTGCTAAGGTAGCTGACTTCAAAAGTTCCTGCCTCTTGAGTCGCTTTCCCTTAGGAGCGTCAGCCAGGATGAGACCTGCTATGCTGAAACCACTCAATAGAGTCTGTCAAACGGGGCGAGACCAACAACGTGACTAGACTTCTGCACTACCTATTCCCCTTTTTAATTAACTGCAACCTTACTCAACCTAACCACCTAACCTTGCAGCCTAGATATTTTATCTATCTAGCTAGACTGAGGGTGCCATCGCGACCAGACCACTCCTCAGAAAACCATAAAAACACAAACCCCAATAAAGGTATGTCATACTAAAGTTAAGGTTGAGGGGAGGTAGTAACTCCTTCACCCAATAACGAAGACGTAGCTACGTATGGGCCCAATGAATAACACTTCTCATAGTCTACTCTTACCTCTCTGAGATAATGAGAAGCGAATACAGAGTCGCTCCTCCAAAATGTCGAGTCCATTATTTGTCTAACTGACATGTTCTTCTGGTATGCCAAAGACGTTGAAATAGCCCTCACCTCATGGGCCTTCACTTTTAAGAGACCGAAGTTCTCCTCCTCACATAAGAGGTGAGCTTCTCTAATTGTTTCCCTCAAGAAGAATGACAATACATTCTTCGATAGGGGCCTTTGAGGATCTTTAACGGAACACCATAAAGCACTGGAAGGTCCTCTTAAATTCTTGGTCCATGACAAATATGTCCTGAGAGCTCTAACTGGGCAGAGGAGTCTCTCCTCCTCTTGACCCACCAAGTTTGTGAGGTTAGGAACCTCAAACGTCCTCGGCCAGGGTTTGGATGGGTTCTCATTCTTAGCGAGGAAGTCGAGCCTTAAGGAACATACAGCTCCGTCTTGACTGAAGCCTACGTGCTTCTCCATCGCCTGAATCTCGCTGACCATCTTTGCTGTGGCGAGCGCCATCAGAAATAACGTCTTCTTAGTTAAATCTCTAAGGGTCGATTGCGAGATGGGTTCGAACTTCCTACCGCATAAGAACTTCAAAACCACATCCAAATTCCAAGCCGGGGGTCTTACTGAGTGTTTAGTCGTTTCAAACGACTTCAAGAGATCCTTCAAATCCGTATTTAGTGATAGGTCAATGCCTCTATGCTTAAAGACTGTTGAAAGCATACTTTTGTATCCTTTTATCGTGGATACAGCCAGCTTAGATTCTTCTCTGAGGAACAGAAGAAAATCAGCAATCTGACTCACAGAGGTAGTGGTTGAGGACACTTTGTGTCGTTTACACCAAGATCTAAAAACTTCCCACTTCGATTGGTATACTCTCTGCGAAGATATCCTCCTCGCTCTTACGATAGCTCTAGCCGCTTGCTCAGAAAAGCCTTTCGCTCTGACAAGCTTCTCGATAGTCTGAATGCAGTCAGCTGTAGAGCGGGGGGTTTTGATGATACCTCTCGAAGTGGGGCTGTTTGAGAAGCTTTGGACTTGGAGGAAGGCTTCTTGGAAAGTCCACTAGCATCTCCACTACCTCTGTGAACCATTCTCTTGCTGGCCAAAAAGGTGCTATCAGGGTCATTCTCCCTGTTTCGAGAAGGGCGAACTTCTTGATGACCAGATTGATGATCATGAACGGGGGAAACGCATAAGTATCCATCCCTGTCCAGTCCATCAAGAAGGCGTCCACTGCTATTGCTTCCTTGTCCGGTACCAGGGAGCAGTAGTTGGGGATTCTCTTGTTCTTGTTGGAGGCGAAGAGATCTATCGATGGCCTCCCCATAACTTCCACAGTTCCTGGCAAACGGGAAGATTGAGGGTCCACTCTGTTGGAAGAACTTGCCCTTTTCTGCTGAGCATGTCTGCCCTCACATTCTTCTGTCCCTGTACAAATCTCGTTAACAGATTTATTCCATTCTCCTTCGTCCATAGAAGGAGTTCCCTTGCTGCTTCATACAGGGACAGAGAATGAGTTCCTCCTTGCTTCCTTATGTACGCCAGGGCTGTGGTGTTTGTCCGAGTTGACCTCTACTACCTTCCCTGAGACCACTTCTTTGAAGGCTTTTAAACCTAATAGGATGGCCATCAATTCTTTCTTGTTGATGTGCCATCCTTTCTGCTGCACTTCCCAAGAGCCCGATGCTTCCTTGTTCCCCAGTGTTGCTCCCCAACCTGACTCCGAAGCGTCTGATAACAACACTAGGTCTGGGTTCTTCTTGTATAGGAATATTCCTTCCCTCAATTTTGCGGGATCCAGCCACCAACTCAACTGTCTTTTGACGTCTGCTGGGATGGGAAAAGAAAAAGAGTCCTCCTGATTTCTCCTGTCCCATACTCTTGAAAGGAAGTGTTGCAGAGGTCTGAGGTGCAACCTTCCCAGGGAGACAAACTGCTCAAGCGAGGAGAGGGTGCCCAGCAAACTCATCCACTCCTTCGCCAAGCACTTCTCTCTCCCTAGGAATTGCTGCACTTTCTCGAGGCACTTGTTCTGCCTCTCTTGAGAGGGAAAAGCCCGAAAACGAGCTGAGTCCAGAACTATCCCCAAATAGAGAATTGTCTGACTCGGTTCTGTCTGGGACTTCTCCTTGTTGATGATGAGTCCCAGTTCCTGGGTCATCAGAAACGTCTTTCTTAAGTCCTCCAGACACTTGTTCTTCGATTGCGACCTTATCAGCCAGTCGTCTAGGTATAGGGATACCCTTATCCCTTCTTGATGAAGCCAAGCCGCTACGTTCGACATTACCCTGATGAAGACTTGAGGGGCTGTACTGAGGCCGAAACAAAGGGCTCTGAACTGGAAACACCTGTTCTGAACCACGAATCTTAGGAATTTCCTTGAAGTCGGGTGGATGGGGATATGAAAATAGGCGTCTTGCAAATCCAGGGACACCATCCAGTCCCCTGGACGAACTGCTGCCAGCACAGACTGAGTTGTTTCCATAGTAAATTTTGTCTTTTCTAAAAAGACGTTCAGTGCGCTGACATCTAGAACGGGTCTCCATCCCCCCGAGTTCTTGGGTACTAGAAACAGGCGATTGTAAAAGCCTAGTGATTCTAGTTCCAGTACAGGTTCTATGGCTCCCTTTCCTAGCATCTGATCTACTAGATCTAGGAGAGCCTCTTGTTTCGTAGCGTCCGAGTATTGAGCCACTAAGGCTCTTGGTGTTCTCGAAAGAGGTGGCTTTTTCAAGAAAGGTATCTTGTAACCCTCCCTGACGACTGAGAGGGACCAGATGTCCGCCCCCCTCCTTTTCCAAGTCTGCCAAAAACTTGACAGTCTTGCTCCTACTGCTGACTGGAGGACTTGCAACTCATTTCCTAGCACGGGATCTAAACGATCTCCTGCTTGTTCGTCCGCCTGTCTCCTGTCTTCTTCCTCTGAAATCTGTCCTGGTCGGAGCCCTACCTCGAAAGGGCTGCAAAAATGACAATTTGTCGAAAATTGCATTTTTCCTAACTATACAAACCTGAGGTCCTTTAACAATAGGAAGGTAACTAGCGGCAGCTGGGACGGTCGTAAGCTTCGAACAAGGGGAGAACGGTAGTTAACTGCTTGTCCGATCGTGCGCAGCAGCCGCGCGCGCCCCGGGCGGTGAAGAATCACTTTTGCTTTAGGCCCATGCAAAAAGTTGCAGAGTGAGGGGTGGTATGAGGTGGGACTATATGTAAAGGACCTCAGGTGTTGTATAGTTAGGAAAAATGCAATTTTCGACAAATTGTCATTTGTTCCGATACGTAATACAAACCCTCGGTCCTTTAACAATAGGAAGACTCACTTCTTGGTGGGTGGAATCTGAGTCTTTTTGGTGAACAGACTGGTGTTCGTCCAACCTTGGAATGCCTCCCTGGTCGTAAGAGCAAGGGAGGGATCCAAACCTCTGTCCGATTGATCGGGGTGTGCACCGCAGGATCAATGGTCAGACCTCTGAGCCAAGTACTAAGAGAGAGGCAAGCGTATCTCTTCGTACCAGCATTGCAAGAACTTGTTCCTGTACAGGAGCCAACATAAAGTTATGGGTTTGTCTCAAGTAGGCATCCACTCCTTCCCCCTTGTTGGAGGGAGTGGAGGATATTTGCTTCTATCCCTAACTAAAGGGATAGATTGGGGCTCGGTTGAGTAGCTTACCTGCATCGGATTCCTTCCAGCATGGTGACGACCGTGACCCTCTGCCCACAGGTAGAGAGAGAGAAAGATGGAGAAGAGAAGCCAGTCGCACTCTCATTCAACCATTCATTCCTACAGTCACACCAGGAATCGATGCTGTTCTGCCTGCTCGGGTGCTGGGTAAGCTTACACAACGTGTTGAGCAGCCACCACAGGTCCCAAGGAAAAAGTATCCAAGGACTTGTGGGCAATATCCCGGAAGGTAGAAGGACGTGAAGGTAGTCTGGTTGGCCCAGACACCTGCCTTCAGGACCTGCGCCACGGAGAAGTTCTTGCGGAACGCCAAAGAGGGTCCAATACCTCTGACTTCGTGGGCTCTCGGTCGGAGCGTACGGATGTCGTCACTACCATCAGCCTCGTACGCTCTCCTGATTCACCTCACGCAGCCAGAAAAGCAAAGCGTGTTCTTGGATACTTCTTTCTTGGTAACCCCAGTGCTAACGAAGAGGCGTCGACACTCAGGCCTGAGGTGTCGAGTTTTCTTCAGATAGCGCCGTAGCGCCCTCACAGGACAAAGCAGCATCTCATCGTATCGTTGTCGGTGAAATCCATTAGGGAGGGGATTGTGAAAGACTCGAACCTGTCGTCAGGGATCGACGGATTCTGAGTCTTAGCTACGAAATTCGGGACGAAATCGAGCGTCACAGATCCCCAGCCCCTGGAATGTTTAACATTGAAGGACAGACCATGAAGTTCCCCTACTCTCTTCGCCGATGCCAGGGCCAGCAAGAAGAGGGTCTTGAGGGTCAGATCCCTGTCTGACGACTCTCGGAGTGGCTCGAATGGTCTTCGAGTCAAACTCCTAAGGACGAGAGTCACATCCCACTCAGGGGGCCTGAGCTCCCTGGGTGGGCAAGACCTTTTGAAGCTCCTCATTAGCAAGGAGATCTCGAACGAGTTCGAGATTCCAGTCCCTCAGTTTTAGGACGAGTGCCAGTGCAGCTCTATATCCTTTAACTGTGGGTACTGAGAGAGCTTCTCTCGGCGAAGAAACACGAGGAAATCCGCTACCTGCTGAAGAGTGGCTCTGAGAGGAGATAGACCCCGTCTACGACACCAACCACAGAAGACGGCCCACTTCCCCTGGTACACAGCTGCAGAGGACTGTCTGACGTGTCCAGCCATCTCTGTTGCTGCGCTGCGAGAAAAGCCTCTCGTTCGCAAGAGATGGTGGATAACAGCCAGCCGTGAAGTTGTAGGGACTGGACTGCTCGGTGGTACCGCTCTACGTGTGGCTGGGCTAGAAGGTTGTGCCAGTGGGCATCTCTCTCGGTTTTCTTCTGCAAGAAGAGCCAGCAGGTCCGGATACCAAACGGCTTGAGGTCGTTTGGGAGCCACCAGGATCATCCTGAGATTGGGAGTGACCAGCGCTCGGCTGATCACTTTCCGAATCAGACAAAAGGGAGGAAAGGCGTAGACGAAGAGGTTGTCCCAGGGGTGTTGAAGAGCGTCCTCTGCAGCTGCCCATGGGTCCGGCACGGCTGAGCAAAAAACTTGAAGTTTTTTGTTGTGCCGGGTGGCGAACAGGTCTATGACCGGACGCCCCCACAGGTTGAAGAGCCTTTCCGCCACTTCTGGGTGTAGGGACACTCGGTCCCTATTACCTGATCCCGACGGCTGAGCTTGTCCGCTACTACATTCCTCTTGCCTGGAATGTAGCGTGCTGACAGCTCTATCGAGTGAGCCGTGGCCCACTCGTGCACCTGCACAGTCAACTGGTGTAGCGGGAGAGCACTAGGCCCCCCTGCTTGTTGACGTATGCCACTACTGTGGTGTTGTCGCACATCAACACCACCGAGTGTCCCATCAAGCGGTCTTGGAACTCTTGGAGAGCGTAAAAACGCCGCCTTGAGTTCCAGGACATTGATGTGAAGGTGCTTGTCGTGATGGTCCCACACACCTGCAGCCAGCAACTCCTCCAGGTGTGCGCCCCATCCCTCGGTCGATGCGTCTGAGAACAGCAGCATCTCCGGGGGGGGAGTGCGTAGGGGCACTCCTCTTAAGAGGTTTCCTGTCGTCGAGCCACCAGGCTAGGTCCTGCCTCACCTTCTCCGTGATGGACACTGGGAAGTAAGGTGGATCCTTTACCTGTGACAACTCTCCCTTAGTCTCCACTGGAGAGACCGCAGGTGAAGACGTCCGTGAGGAACTAACTTCTCGAGTGACGACAGGTGGCCGATCACGACTTGCCATTGCTGAGCTGCCTGTTCCTGCCGAGACAGGAACCGGCCGGCTGCCTCCCTGAATTTGCTGATCCTCAAGTCTGCGGGGCGGACTTGAGCTGCTACCGTATCGATCAGCATACCCAGGTACTTCATCTTCTGCTTGGGTTCGAGATCGGACTTCTCGTAGTTTATCACGATCCCCAGATCGCGACAAAACTTTAGAAGTCGATCCCTGTCCTGCAGCAACTGCGAGCGGGAGCTCGCCAGGACCAGCCAATCGTCGAGATACCTCAGAAGACGTATCCCGTGCGAATGGGCCCAAGCAGACACCAGCGTGAACACTCTCGTGAACACCTGTGGGGCGGTTGAGAGACCGAAGCAAAGTGCCCTGAATTGGTACACCGTCCCGTCGAAGATGAAGCGGAGGTACTTTCTGGAGGACTGATGGATGGGTATTTGAAAATACGCATCCTTCAGGTCCACCGAAAGCATGAAGTCGTTCTCCCTGATGGAGTCCAGCACGGAACGTGCCGTCTCCATCTTGAACCGAGTCTGGCGAACAAATCGGTTCAGGGGAGAGAGATCTATCACCGGGCGCCAGCCCCCCGATGCCTTTTCCACTAAGAAAAGGCGGCTGTAAAAGCCCGGTGACCGATCTACTACGACTTCTACAGCTCGTTTGGTCAGCATGGTCTTGATCTCCTGCCGAAGAGCGTCGTCCTTTGAGGATCCCAGCACATAAGTCTGAAGATGGACCGGGTTGGAGGTGAGGGGTGGTCGAGATTCGAAGGGTAGTAGATATCCCTCCCGAAGGACGTCTACTATCCAGGTCTCGGCACCGTAGCGCTGCCAAGTTGCCCAATGGCTCGCTAGGCAACCCCCCCACTTCCGCAGCTGGTGAGGGGGAACGCCATCCCTAGCGTTTCCCACCTCGCTTCGACTTCTTCCCAGCACCTCCTTGGGGAAAGGAGGGCTGGGAGGAGGGCTGGTTACGGCCTCCTTTACCAGAAGTTGAAGCAGGAAGAGTCTTTCCTCGGGGCTTCGATGGAGCAGCCGTCTTAGCAGCCGAGGAAGCGCTAGCTAAACTTTTCCTTTTTAGGCTTAGCCGCAGTTGTACGAGGTTGCCCAGAAACCTTCGTAACTGCCTGGTGAACCAGACGGTCACTGTCATCAGTGCGCCGTCTTTCCACCGCAGCGTCCACCATCTCTCCTCCGAGAGCGGAGGAACTCTTCATTGGTCCGTTACGGAGTCCATTTACCGCCTCACGCCCGGCCCCATTGGCTACTCGTGTAAGGACAGCGTCCCTACGACGGAGAACCAAGTTGGCCCACAGGTTTGCCGTCTGATGGGCGAGGTAGGAGATGGCCCTACCTCCAGACTGGCACAGTCTCCTGAAGTCGGGGTCTTCTTCGAGGGCAGCACCCCCGGAGTCGGCCGCGACCTTGGATACTGTGAGGGACCACAGATCCAACCAAGAGACTGCCTGGAAAGCCGCCATAGCGGTAGCTTCCAGGCCCAGTGCCTCCTGCTGCAAGAACCACAAGTTCTCCGACAGGAGCTGCTGCAGGGACACACCTGGAGTTAGCCTAGCTAGCTCCGGGTTAACCTGTTTGGGCAGTATTGGATCCACTGATGGCACGTAGAACTTCCGCTGTCGCTGCAGAGGAGGAGGAAGTAGCTTGGAAGACCGTCCTGACTTAAGTGAGTCCTCTCGTCCTGAGACGAAATTCTCCACCTGGTCAAGGACTGAGTCTGCAAGCTCCGATCGCGGCAGTCCCACCGTCATTTTGGGTTCCCTCGGGCTGCGGCCCCAAAAGACTCGAGCCGGGACGTGGGCTCAGATGGTGGTAGCGGCGATCCTTCCCCCAGGTCGTTGTGCTGACGAATCAGCGCAATAACCTGGCAAAGTTCCTCTGGATCTCGGGAGTCACAGCGTCCTGAGGAGTAGGACCGTCCAGTCCCTCCAACAGGAGCAGCTCTCGAGACCCTCCTCCTTCAGAAGGAGGAACAGCAACAGACCCCTGACGGTCGCCTCCAGCCACTTGCGCGTACGACCTGGCTGGTCCTAAGACCATGCCTGGTGCGTGCGGCATCGTGACGGGATCGTGAGCGGCGCACCTCTCACGATCACTCCTAGATACCTCGCTCTTCCCGGTGTAGCCCGAGGAAGTTGAAGGTATAGGAGAGACAGACCTGACGCTCCCCCCCCGCTCGCTGGGAGGACCAGCGTACGTGGGGGGCTGCAGCCGATCACCAACCCACGGTGGGGATCTATCTGCAGGCCTGGCCGTGCCGCTCACCTGTGGCGAGCGGCTCGACTGAGTACGTCGACCCCGATCCCGTGCGTCAGACGAGCTGCTGCTGGCCACCGTCTCCGTCCGGTCCCTGTGGGAGCGACGGTCAGGTGATCTGCAGAGCTCGCTTTCGCGGTGAGACCGGTGAGCGTCCTCACGGCACGTCAAACCGCTGGTACCAGCCGAAGCTGGTGCCGTTGGTCGAGGGGACCTCTTCCCAGCCTCAACCCGTGGCCGGTCAGAGACCGTCACGTCAGCCCGAGGTACCGGCTGGTCGCTACGAGAGCGGCCGCTGGCCTGGCGAGAGTCACTTGCGCGATTCTCGACAGTCTTCTGCTCCGTGCCTCGGTCATGACGGTGAGCGAGCTCAGGCGTCTTGACTTTAGCTGCACGGTCACCGAAGGAGACCGTACACTCGGACCTTCTCGCGAACGAGAAGTCGAGCCGGTACCTGGCTTAGCAGCAGTGCTACCAAGACCAGGCGCGGATGTACCAGCAGAGCCAGCACATCCTTGGTCCCCGTCTTCTTCTTCTTCTCAGAAGAAGAGACGGACCCTGTTCCCGAGGGAACAGGTGAGGACCAGCAGAAGCACCCCCCGTCACGCCAGAGCGAGACGGGCCCTTCGAAGGTGCCGCAGGAGCCTTCTTAGGGGGGGAGGAGGCAGCCTTCTTCTTCTTCGGCTTGGACGCCTTAGAAGTCGAAGGGGGAGAGGCGGCAACAGACGACGAAGAAGACGATGAAGACGACGACGACACCTTCCTCTTCTTCTTCTTCTTCTTCGTCAGCTCTCTCAGGACGGACGTCAGGTCTTCCATCCACGGAAAAGTCGGGCCAATTGCCAAAGCAACACGCCCGACTGATCCTGTCCGGAAGGACCTGAGACCGGTGCAGCACCTCCATGACGAGACGCGACGTGGGCAGGGGCAGGCACGGCAGGAGCGGCAGGGACATCAACAGCAGGACCAGCACCATCAGGACCAGCACCAGCAGGACCAGCACCAGGCAAGGACCAGCAGCAGCAGGACCAGCACCAGCAGGACCAGCACCAGCAGGACCAGCTCCAGCAGCAACATCGGCATGAGCGTCCCGCACTGCGCGCTTCGTAGGAGCGGCGCAAGCGGCTGGGCCAGCAACATTAGCTGCAGGTACGGCAGGTACGGCAGCATAGTCCGGCGTCACAGGCATCTCCGATACAGCCAAACTCATCATTGGGACGGGCGGCAGATCCAGGGGCGAACTTTTGGGACAGCGAAAGTCGGGAGTCGGCAGCACATAAAATCCAGGTGGCGGCGGCACGCCCCTCTTAGGTACGGCAGCAATCGGCTTCTGGATTGATGCCGTGGGGGTCACCGACGCAATGTGTTGCGTATACACTACATGAGGAGGGGCGGCGTACGCTGGTGTGGACATTGTGTTTGTCGTTGTTGTGACTACACCATGAGTTACAACTGCCGACCCCGCCAGACGTTGAATCAAGCCCTGGATACTAGGGGCGCCCTGCAGTCCCAACGACGCCCACACCTGTCCAAGGTCGTCACTCACAGAAGGCACACCTGAGGGAGGAACAGTCGGGTCAGTTAGAGGGGCACCCTCGCGCCCGGGGGAGGACGAACCCCACCCAGAGCGGACGGAAGACCCCGAGTACAATTGAACATCCGGGTATCGGGCGCCCTCCTCCACACTCGACGGATCGAGTGAGGAGAAGGACTCCGAAACCCCCCCGCAGGGGAAGGCGCAAATCGTGGGGGCTGAGCTGGAGGCAGGAAGGATGACGAGGTATCTGTCACCAAAGGAGTCGCTGGAGAGCTTTCCGACGACTCCTTGGTCGGTCTACGCCTCTTCCTACCCTCGTACAGCACCCACTGCGCCTCGGACCAATTCACACACACATTACAAGGTTCGGCTCGGGAGCATTCTCGCCCCCGACACCGATAACACAATTCATGTGGATCAATGTCTGGATAAGAGCGAAATCCGCCGCATTTACGCCCCTCCAGCCCGGGACACACTCTACGGGCAGCTGGTGGGCGCGGCGAAAGCTCTTCTTGATCCATAATTAAATTCACTTTCAATGAAAAATGAAAAAAAAGAGTACTTACAATTTCAATCAAGACCACAAACAAACCAGTCAGAAGAAATTGTAAACATCCAAAGCACACGACGAAAATAGCGGGCAGAGCGATGACGAACACGTCCTGTCACACCACGGCCGAAAGCAAAAGTGATTCTTCACCGCCCGGGCGCGCGGCGCGCGCACGATCGGACAAGCAGTTAACTACCGTTCTCCCCTTGTTCGAAGCTTACGACCGTCCCAGCTGCCGCTAGTTACCTTCCTATTGTTAAAGGACCGAGGGTTTGTATTACGTATCGGAACAACCTTCTTTTCTTCTCTCTTTGCTGAAGCCTGACTGCCCGGAAGACCCTTTCTTACGGAGCGAGTTAGAAGATCCTGAGTGGCCTTCTGAATTAGAGAAAGAGTAATATCCCTAACCAGAGATTGCAGAAAAAGATGTTCTGACAGAGGGGCATAAAGGAGTTCCGCCTTCTGCGCGATCGTAACTCCTTTGGTGGCGAAGGAGCATAACAGCGCTCTTTTCTTCAAAATCCCCGCCGTAAACAGGGAAGCCATCTCGTTCGCTCCATCCCTCAGTACCTTATCCATACAGGCCATAATGCTGGTTAACTCCTCCATTTCTGCAGCCTAAATGTGTTCTGCTTTCCTGGCCAGCACTCCCAAGGCCCAGTCCAAGAAACTAAATACTTCAAATGATCGAAATATACCTTTAACGAAGTGGTCTAACTCTGTCATGGAACACATCACTTTCGCTGAATTGAGGGCATGTCTCCTTGAGGAATCTACAATACCGGAGAAGTCCCCCTGGGAGGAGGCAGGTACTCCCAGGCCAAGAGCTTCTCCAGTCTCGTACCACATTCCCGCCTTAGACGCCAGCTTAGCCGGAGGAAAGGAAAAGGTGGTCTTCACTGCTTGTCTTCGTTCCTTCAACCAGTCTCCTATTCTTGCCATTGCCTTCTTCGCCGAAATAGACAACTTCATCGTGATGAAGGCTGACTGTTTTTGTGACTTTCTTCTAACAAACTGTGACTGAGGAGAACGGGGAGCCGCTGGTTTAAGTTCCTCTCCAAACAGCTCAAGGAGGGAGCGAGAAAGCACTTTATAGTCTGCAGCCGCATTAGAAGGTTTATCCTCATCCTCTGAAATTTCTTCTAACTCCAGACTTCCTTCTATCTCCTAATCCTTATGGGTAGAAGGAACAAAGTCGGAAGGTCCTTGTTGATCCGAGCTGTCGTGTGCTCCTTCATCAAATTTTTGCTGATGAACACCTGTGTCAGGCGAAAATTCCTGAATGTCAAATGCGTCCTTGCGTCGTGAACTGGAAGCGTCCTGACGTCGAGAGTCCAAAGTGTCCTGGCGCCGAACGGCTGGTACATCCTGAGGCCGATCCCTTGCTGCCTCTTTGTCTCGAGCGCTATATGTTTCCCGACATCGGGAACTGGATACGTCCTTCCTTCGAGAGCTGGATACGTTCTTTGCTAGCGCACTGTGAGAGTCCTTTCGTCGCGAGATGCAAGGGTCCTGGCGCCGAGGGCTGGCTGCGTCCTGGCGTCGAGAGCTGGATGCGTCATGTCGCCGAGAGCTGGCTACGTCCTGATGACGAGTGCTGGATGCATCCTGAAGACGAGTACTGGATGCGTCCTGACGTACAGCAGCGGATGCGTCCTGTCCGCAAGCGCTGTATGCGTCTTGTTCGCGAGCGCTGCATGCGTCCTGCCGACCCACTTTGGATTCGTGCTGTTGAGCGACAGACTGTCGGGAACGAGCGCTGCTTTTCTCCCGGCGAGGAGACCTGAAGGTGTCGTCGTGCCGAGCTACCAAGTCCGTATCTCGGCGTCTAGGTGAAGGAGAAGAGAGGCGACAAGAGCTAGATTTAACGTAGTGTAGAGAATCGAGGGAAGGTTTAGCAGGAGAAGAATGTCGTAACCTTCTGACATCACGAGGACGGAGTTGTTCAACATCTTGAAACGGCACTTCCTCCCTTGATCTCTTCACTGGCAGCCTGTCATCCTTACGTCTGCCCGACTGGAGAGGAGGGCGATTAAAAGCTTCTACTAGCGAAGTCAACTGCTCTTGCATGACCCCCATGAACGATCTCGCTACCGATGCTGGGTCCTGCGGTTCCGAAGGAGACGGGCGTCGATGTATGCTGGAGGAAGGAGAAGGTTCTCTAGAGAATTCCCCGTAACCTGAAGGAAAAGGAGATCTCTCATGTCTCCATGCGTCCTGCTGAGAATCATCCTCTCTAGTTCTCGTCCTTTTCGCAGGCGATGCGTCCAAGCCCTCATCAGAAGGAAACGGTTCCGGGCTACTCCATCTACTCAAATGGAGCGAACGAAAACGCGTCAGATCAGGGGACGCTGCTTCCAACTTCTCTTGAGCGGTCTCGATTCCTCATACTGCCATCTGCGTCGAGGAGAGGGGCTCGGAGAAGACGCTACCACTTCCGACACGCCTTTTCTGTGGCGGTCATAAGCAGCCTGGGAAAACGCAACAGGACTGCTTGAGGCGACGGCTGACCGAGGATCAGTTCCTCTCACCCCCTTACGGTCATCGACGTAACTTCTCCCCTGGTCCTGGGAGCTTGGTAGAGGTCTAGACCTAGGGGCATGACAGGATCGATCAGTCGCCACCTCCACTGCACTTTTACAAGCACTATCACTTATTTCACCTTCATTCTTACCTAGTTTTAAGGCTGCAAGTTGCTCCTTAAGAATTTGCATCTCAGCCGCCATATTGACGTACTGAGGGTCATCCAAAGTAGCTACAGGTCCTGCTACAGGAGAAGGAGCTACTACCTCAGGAGCAGGTTCTAATAATACAGGGGTTAAGGGAGTGGAAAGGTCTACACTAGCTTCACTTCCAGACCTAGATTTAGATTTAGATTTAGAAGCCCTCCTTACTTTATCTAATTCCAATCTACGCACATAGCGTTTCATATCCAACCATTGTTTCTCATCCAAACCCTCGCATTCTTTGCATCTTTTATCCAAGGCACATTCAAAACCCCTACACCCCAAACAAACAGTGTGAGGATCGACCGAAGCCTTCGGCAATCTCACCTTACACTCCTCATTCACACACACTCGAAACTGTTTCTGAGACATCTCAATTCAAAGAATCATCCAAAGAATAAACCAAAAAAACAAGCCAAAAGCGATTGCCAATCCACAGAATACGTCACCAATTTAGCAGAAATACAGCGACACAGGGAAGCGAGCGAAAAACCCGACGGCGGACTAACAACGATGTTGACAGTCCAACCGGCAGAGATGATCTGAGGAATAGAAAATGGGAATGGTTCCAAGTACCACCCTTATAAGGGTTGTTAACCACCTAACCGGACGACACCTACCACTCGACGATTGCCGCGAGTTTTGAAAATCTGCCGGACCGATAGAGACTATAGCTATATATATATAACTGCCAGGTAAGTTCTATTCATAAAACTATAATTATAACGAGTATAACATACCATTCTGTTCAAGTACATCTGCTCTATTGCTATACTGCTGAACTCGGTCAGCAATAGACGGGGTTGAGAATCCACGAGCCTGTGCCTGCTGTAAATATGCAGCAGCTTGACGGTACATATATATAGCTGCCTGATGACTCCCACCTGTGTCAAAAGTGGTTGCTTGCCTTGCTATATCAGCTGCCTGATTGACAAGTTTCTCAGCCTCATCCATCTTGCTCTTGTGGTCAACTGGAACAAAAAATTAAATTACCGTATATTTTTTACAATTACCGACCGGTGCATACAACCATATGGTAGTGTCTTTCTTGTAAAACAACATTCTGAAATTGTGAAAACAGACTCAACAAATAAAAACAACTTTTATTTACACATGCTTATAACCTCCCATTCACTGATTCACTGCAGAATAACTTCGTCTGTGGTGAGAAATGGTAATTAGTTTGTCGCAATGCCAAATGTCAACAGATGTTGATAGTGAACTATGAACAGAGCTCACATTTCTCTGCCAAGAATAACCTGGGTGTAGACCTTGGTGAAGGGACTTCATGATAGAAAGAGAATTAAGTTCATGTAATACTAGATGTGAGCATCCAAGCAAATGTTAAAGTTTCTTATGACTAAAGTTGAGGTAGAAGAGCTCAAACTGAGGTAACAGGAGCAGGACAAACTTGCAAGATTACCCTGGGTTGACAGTAGAACTGGCAGCTAAAAGAGACAGCCACTTCTGTATGTTTAAAGATGACCAACCAATCTGATAAAGCCCTATTGCTTGGTTACATCAAAAGTACATACATATGCTTGCTTGGAAGATTTGTTCTTGAATCAGAGGTAAAAATTGGAGAAATCACTGAAGTTAAAAGCAGATAGTGATGTAGACAAAGACCACATGGGGACTATAAAAACCTTATGGTTTGGTAACATTCTGTGTGGTAAGAGAGGTTTAAAAGGATGGGACATTATTGATCACACTTCCTTACCTTACACTACAGATACTACTGATAAGTGTAAAGGGCATACTGGGGCCATCTTTACAAGAAATAGGCATTAGTTGTATGAAAAACTTGCAGCTGACCATCAATACTTGGCCAATAATTACAGTATTATTAAAAGCAAGGAGAGACATAAAAGTACTTCTTAATTTAGACATACAAGTGCTTCTTAATTCTAAGACAAAATTTCAGTTAAAATATAGCAAGTCTTCACGTCATGGTTTACATTTTTAATGTTTTTTGTATACATACAAATAAATTTTTACTAGAGGAACTATAAAATGCACATCCTAGGCCCAGGGGATTCTTTAATCTAAACAATCAGAGCGATATAATAATCATGCCTGCACTTTAATCCAAAGCATTCATTCTTTCACTTTCCAACCACCATTACGGAAACATAAACTAATTCATTGATTGTATCATTGTGATTAATCTAATGCTGTAAAGGAGGTTTCCTTTCCACCAATTAATGACCTCACTTGCCATCCTATAAAATTTCCCAGTTCCTTTACCAGCCAAGATTATCAAGTGATTTCTTCGACACGTATGAAAAATTTCATCAAAACTGTAGTACATATACCAAACATGGTGCCAACATACAGTAGTACACAGAAAGAGCTGTGTGACAGCATTTTTTCTATGAGGTACTGTGTTTGGTTGAAATTTGACTTTTTACTATGAAACAAATGTGTTTATCTCTTCAAGAGTCATCCAATAACCCCTGCGAAAGACTTGCCTTATCAACCAAAGACAGTACAATCTAAGCCTAGCACTTTCACTGTTGCTTTCAGTCAAAGGAAGGTCAGCATACAGAAGAGGTTGGAACCCAAGATTTCCTCTTTGGGGATATTGAATAAGAGATGTGCATTTGTTTTTTTAAGAGTCTAGCATGGTGATAAGTCTGGATTCTGGTTTACATCCATTCATGGGTAAATAGGCCAGTCCACATATTTGAATAAAAATTTCCACTGGTCTACTTCCTTTGTTTTATGGGGGTGTTCAGGGGGTAGAAGGACTCCCATAGCCAGGTAAGGGTACAACACCCTAATTTAAGGTCAAGTTAAGATGTACCCCTACTGAAATATGTCTTTGACATGGTTCTAAGTAGGCCACAAATAAACTGCTGGAAGGACATGCCAAGTGTTCAAACAGAAACTTAAACCATCAATCTATGCACACATGGTCAAATTTGCAGAATGTAGGGAAAGTCTGTAAATCATCTGCTATAAATGTTTGTAGGTTAACGTTAGGAAGGGATTTGAAGTTAGGATTCTTATATATAATCGAGATGTTGCTGCCAAGGCCAGTCCATGTTTGAATGGAGACTTACACCTAATGGCATGGTCAAGTTTCTAAGGATAAGATTCAGAAAAGTATTTTTTTTCCCTTTAATGCCAGTTATCAATACTGAGCTTCTTATCTGTTATTAAGTGCTCCTTAATATGCTTCATGCAAAAAACGTAATAAACAATAATGTAAATTTACTGTTAGCGAGATACTTATTGATGAATGATGCTACTAACTTTGACTTTTACAGTTTGTTGTCTACATTTCAATGCTCACAGAAGTGGTGCTCCTAATTATTTATTTATTTATTTTTTGTCCTGATACACTGTGAGTAAGGATGACGGGCACATTTTGAACATCTTTTACTTTGACTTGCCAATCAGGGTATGTGGACAATACTGAAACCTTATTTGTTCCTTATATTATTCTTAAGTTTTGCAAATTAATTTGGAATCTGGAATTCAGAATTCAGGCATTGCTTACAAAAATCAAATTTAGCTCTTAAGTCATGGTTTCTTTTGTGCAGATAAGTACTATAATTCTTGATCCTGGGATTATTTGGTAGTGCTCTAAATTATTTTTGTTTTGAGCTTTTCTGATGCCCATTTCGTTGGCAAATTAGTAGTTTTAAAGATCTAAACCCCTAACATATGACAATTTTGGGTGAAACACTGGGAAACCAGGTTTCTTGGGTTGGAGAAAATACAAAAGTGAAATACATGCAAGGATATATTCCCCATACTTTGGCAAGATCATACTCTGATTAAGGAAAGATTTACTAAACATTTTCAAAGTGACACCCCACACTAGGTAAGCAACTTAGCATGACCTAGGTCATGCTAAGTTGGGAATCTAAGGAGGGAGAGCCCATAGCCCTCGTATGGAACCGGCATCCTAAGTTAGGTTAGGTTGCAACCATATTATTTATTCTCATTTAGAGTGCCCTATGTTAGGTGAGGTAGGTTTCTGATGGAAGGCAAATGCCTGTGGCCAGGTAGTAAGTATCTGAAATCCTAGGTTGGATTGGATTATGTTAGGTGTAGTTGAGCCACAACCCTGTTAATGTGATACATACTGTTCAGGGTTATAAGGTAAGGGGAACTAGGAGGAGCAAAGTCCCCTAGACAGTCAAGGACTCAGGGGTCTACGTTAAGATAGGTTAGAATACATTACTGGGTAAAACTGCAGTGTTGTGTATTTTAGCCTTATTTCCATGATTTTGCCTTACTTAATAGCAAATAGCTAGCTAGCTATAAAGATACTTCATCAGGAGTGCAACCTAACCTAAACTTTCCTTGTCCTAAGCCATCCAAAGGCACCTTGCCCTGACCTGGTTGATAGGGGTTCGCCCCTCCTGATCCCCATCATCATCACTACCTAGGCTAGTATTCTGCAGTGAGTTCATAATCATTCTGGCATAGCCTATCACTCGTGTGTGCTTTCCCATTGTAGGAAAAGGGGGACAAGTACCTCAAAAACCTAGTATACCAAGTATTACAGCTAGCTAGCTAGCCTAGGTAGGTATGAAGAATCAAAACTCATGTTGCAAACATTAAAAACACGTCGGTATTTCTACAGAAGCAGTCCGCACAGACTGCAAGGAACGTAACCGCGGATACAACATCCACTAGGGATTGGGGGCCATCCGATGTATTTCGTCGTGTTTAGTACTGGCCCCTGGGGGTTAATTCTACAGTTGTCCGAATAAATATTACTTAAAATTCTTGTTCAGTAGGTAAAACTGCATAGAAAAACCGCAACTCCCATAGTCTAGGCCACTGCGGATACCTAAGTACCCTACCTAGATCTACCAACACGTCCACTAAAACATACGACAATCATTATTTAGGTAGAACTTTGGCATAACAAAACGGCCCAAGGAAAACTTTAATCTGACAACATCAAGACCTGGGCTAGCTACCTACCTAGGTAGGTCCTATACTATAGTAGCTCCTAGGTAGTAGGTAGCTATAGGTAGTAGCCTATTTCATCAGAGATTTAGAACCGTTATCATTTGATTTTCATGTATTCTCAGGTCTACGACCTACTGTAAGCTAAAGTCTACTTTTGATTACTAGGAAGGTACTAGCTATTTATTCTATCTTCGACGTCGCACCTTCGTAAGTCACTTTGTAGTACTACCTACTAGCTAAGTACTATAGTAGTAGCTACCTACTACTAGAATTCTTTTGTGACATCAGCTACTACCTATTAGACACCTGGATTCCAGGACTAGGTATTAAACAATAACAAAAAATTTCCATACAAATATGGCATGTAATAACCCTCTATAAAGTAAGCTTCTGTACCTTGGTGGTGATTTCAGGAGTTCGGTATTAGATTATAGGACGAGACTAATCCTCTGCAAGATTACATAGACCTTCATGTGAGAATGACAATACAGTAGTATTCAAGTTGCCCAATAGATGGCAGTGATACTTTGTAAACATTCGGTGACGTTTACTATCTCTCACAGGTCCCACAACTCACATACTATTACTTACAAGAATAAAAATTGCTGCATACAAAACTAAAACATTCGTCCTCCCTTAAATGTCAGTGTCTGTAAAATGTTATCAGTACATTTATTGGTAATCCCCTGCGCGTCAAAATTTTGAGCCACTTACGTTCCTCATGTTTGAAACGTTTTCAAATGTCAGTTTGTCAGATCAGTGTTGCCAAAGCGCGGAGAAATAACCAAAAGTGCGGAGAAGATTCGAGGGAGAGTCATTGAATGCAGAGCTGAGGTCTGGCACTCCTCACGTATGCGGCGCTGTAGGTCCGCATATATATTTATGCTTTTAAAACTTTTTTTCCATTAAAAAAATGATTAAAATTAAATAATATTTTTGAAAATTTTTCACTAGTCTCGGGTGTTCACGGGCCAATATCATATACGATCATACGATTATTAACTAAGAACCGATTTTTACAACAGTAGATGATGTAATGATGCCTTACAATGCAATCATTCTTTAGGTCCAGCAATCTTCAGTTTGCCTTTGTAATTATATATATAGGTTAGAAAAATTTGGTCAATTTGTGAATTAATCTTAGGGTGAAGACTAACTTACATTATTGTCAACTTAGTCATGTTTAATGAGTTTTAATTTTTTTTGTTTATTTTTTTTTCTTTTTGAGAAAACAACTGCAAATATGTATTAGGTAATTGCATTAGTTGAAGTGATTCAACTGATTATAACCGAATAAGTTTCAATATCAGTATGCTAGGAAGTGGTGCAATATAATCGTGGATTTTCTTTATATTAATGTAGCTTATTGATAAAAAAAGGACCAATTATGATGTGCTCTTTTCCAATTTTTTTTAAACTCATAGCCCTGAATAGGGCATTCGTTTGGCTTAGGATTGCCACACACGTATACCATAAATCATGCATAATATGATGTCCATTCTCTTGGGGAAATATCTCATTTCAAAATATCCGTATGATAAAAGGTGGCATGTAGACCTACATGTTTCATATCGTTTTTGTCAGTTTACAATGCTTATGCCATTGATTTTAATCCTAGACCTATGTTATATGTTAGGTTGTTTATTATCATTATTACTTCAGCAAACGTTTTTATTTAACATTCAGCATATTACCTAAAGTGACAAATGTGGCTTAAAAAAGAAAAGAAAGAATAAACTACTTATGAATATCGAAGGATTTATGGAGCTTGTCAACTTACTCAGTGGGGAACGCAAAGAAATGAATGAAAAGCAACCGTTTTTAGTAAAGAAATACATTTCAGTGCAGTTTTTTTGTAACTTCCCACTTTTTGCTGAAAACTTTATGAATAAATTTACTTGCCCGTGTTCACTTTGTAGCCTAATTTACGCATCAAATCATGTATAACAATCATAACTATAAAACGATTATATATATATATATATATATCTATATATAGTATATATCTATATATATAATATATAATATATATATATATATATATAAAGCGAAATACCACAGGAAAATAACTAGTCAGAAATCCAATGCGCTTTCGTCTTTACTCAGTAAAGACGAAAGCGCTTGGATTTCTGACTATTATTTTCCTGTGGTATTCGCTTATTTATGAAGTCACGTGCATCTACAGTGAATTTTTAAGCATGCATATATATATATATATATATATATATATATATATATATATTATATATATATATATATATATATATATATTTAGAGTCGAGCGAGATACGCGGACAGTGTTCAGTCTTAAAGCTGATTTATTACATTCGATATATATATAATACTATATATAGATATATATCTATATATACTATATATATATATCGAATGTAATAAATCAGCTTTAAGACTGAACACTGTCCGCGTATCTCGTTCGACTCTAAATTTTACTATCATTAAAGTTACGTAATGTTTCAAAAGATATGAAGCAACTGAATTTCGGAAAGGGGAAAATCTAACTCCAAAAAGGCTTAATTAGTAAGCCCAACTCATATAATGGTAAAGATGCGGTTAATATGATATAACCAGGGTGACTATTTCGTCTAGTTAGTGTAGCAAAATAACATTGCTTGGCAATTAACACTACACCTCCCGGTGCGGAGCTAGTTTCTCGGTGATGTGCGGACTTCGCGGCAACCCTGGATTCAACTTTGTCTCAGACATTGACCCATGCATGTCTCCGACCTCGTCCAAAAGTTGACACCACACTGCAATAAAATATGTCATAAACACTTCGGCAAATTATGACATACACAACATAAACGTATCTCCGACCTTGTCCCCAAGGAGGTATACACACTGCAATAGTGAGGTAGTAAAGAAGTCGGCAACTTATCACACACACATCGCAAACATATCTGCATGCTTGTCCTTCAGGGGGCGTCTACACCAATTAGTCCAGACTGCAATGAAAATGTCAAAAACATGTCGGCAACTAATCCCACATATATCAGAGACATATACGCAAAATTATCCTCCAGGGGACGTCCGGACTGCAATAAAAATGTCATTAACACGTCGGCAATTTATCGCTCACAAATCATAAACATATATACAACCTAGACCTACTGGGAGCGTCCCGACTGTGATAAAAATGTCATAAACACCTCGGCCGGCTACTTATCACACACAGCACAAATAGCTTGAATCAATGTTTCATACGATTATCCCATTTTTACCGGAGATTCCTTCTCCATTATTAGTCTTTGACTTATTTTTAACCTGCTCGGGATATGCATGCAGATGGCTGTAGGAATGTAGAAATTTGAATAGCACAATTGCACATATTAAATATCTTATCGACAGCATCAAAAGTTCAAGGCTGGATCCAAAACGTATGAAAGGAAAATGTTCTTTTTTTTTATTTACTGGCTCTTGAGACCTGCCCTAATACGTGAATTTTTATTTGGTATTATAAAAAAGGGATAGCTCTATTTTGAACAGTATGTCTCTAACAGTAGTCAAAAGGGTAAAAAAAAAAGCATATTAGTTTTACCAGACCACTAAGCCGATTAACAGCTCTCCCAGGGCTGGCCCGAAGGATTATCTTTCTTCTTTTTTTTTACTTGGCTAGGAACTAATTGGTTTCTTAGCAATGGGACTTACAGCTTATTGTGGGATCCGAACCACATTATATCGAAAATTAATTTCTAATCACAAGAAATAAAAGTCCCCAGATTCCTTGCCGGCGGCCGTGGGAATCGAACTCGGGCTACCAGACTGATAGTCGACTACAACAACCTTATTACAAACCATTCTACATTATGCTCATGGTAGTTACATATTTTTACTTTCCTTTTGTTATTGTGATTGCCTTCATCAGTTAATTATAAGTATGTGTTCTCTCTCTCTCTCTCTGTATATTTATATATATATATATATATATATATATATATATATATATATATATATATATATATATATATATAACTCCAATTTCCGGAGCAACAGCTCGAAGAACAATCCAAGGCGGGTCAGGGAAAGGCACTATTCATATGCATTTTATTAAAATATATGCCGACGTTTCACAACTCCACATGGTTGCATTTTCTAGGCTGCAAACAAGCGAACATGGCAATCAATAAACTAATAAAATCCGAATTACATATTATAATTAAATTAAAACATTCAGAATATAATTGATAAAACATTTACTTAAAGAACAAGCAAATGGCTGGTAACAACCTACATAGGAAGTTAAAAACACACTACTGTACTCGTATAGAGTTACAACGAGAGAGAGAGAGAGAGAGAGAGAGAGAGAGAGAGAGAGAGAGAGAGAGAGAGAGAGAGAGAGAGAGAGAGAGAAACAATAACAAACATACAGACAGAGAAAAACAGCTCAACAAGACCATCAGGCAATAAACAATTGTGTGGATGACGTTTGGGAGTTTAACGGTGGTACGGTCAATTTGATAATAATGGATTCCAGTATTGTTAAGTGGTTTTCTTTTTGTACCTGTCCTACTATTGAAAAATCTTTATTGTCTGTATAGGTTTTACATATTTTTGAATGGCTTTTAATATTAGATTGTTCAGGGCTAGACAATCTGCTCCCAGTTCTGAAGCTGACCCCTCTGTGAGCATCAATGCGCACTCGCAACAGCCTCTTTGTACATCCGACATAGATCCCCTGACTACATCTGGGGCACTAGTACTTATATATAACGTTGGATGTAAACAAAGGACTGAGCTTGTCTTTGAACTTGAAGAGAGAGCCAACTGTTTGGGGATTCTTCGGAATGAGTTTCAGGTTGAGGGCCGGTAATTCTTTTTGAATGATGGTTAGAAATTTCTTCCTGAAAGTGTCATCTTGTATGTAGGGGAACGCTGCGTACAAATTCATTTTAAGGACAGTGTGATATAGAGGAGGTGGCGTCATCTTCTTATTCAACATACTATTTAACTGTCTGAAGAATAGTTTTGATGGAAGACAGTTGTTCCTGAAATAGTTTGAAAGAGTTGTTATTTCTTCATGAAAGGTCAGCAACTCTTTCTAAATGGCTTTAAACACACATGTTCAAGCATATAATTTAGCCACAGCCACCTGCCATGAAAATATTCATGCAGTAAATATCGAATTCCTGCTCACAATTACCAAGAGGGAGAAGCCAATAACGCATAATATATTTCACGGTGTATCTCAATTGAAGAATATATTGTTTGTTAAGAAATTCACAAAACGTAAAAACAAATTGTTTAAAAAATATCCACAATTATATATAAAAATATATTTCTTTGTAAAAATATAAAACAAAGACTTTCGAACACTTGAACGGTGTTCCTCATCAGTGTGACGTTAAAATGTAATGAAGAGGATAGTTTCCCTCCGAAGAGCATCTAAAAAGGTGGGCGGGGCGAGAAAATAATAACAGCCCATCGTCGAACTGCTGGTTCGTGTTTTACGTAATCCCAATCTCAACAGGCAGTTGCTCCAACCTCCTCGATCTCCGAACCTGCGAAGTTGCTCCTGCTTGCACTACATAGGTGCCATAGTCGGAAACATCCGCTGGGACGTCGGCTATCTGGAGAGAGAGAGGGGAAGAGGAAGCAGAGCATCAGGGTTTAAATGGTCAACGTCAGTTTTAAAAATAAATTCTTTTAAGTATTGCCTGGCAATGAAACTGTTTATAAAAGGGTCTTCATTGGTAAACGACTTATTATCCTCAAAAGATATTCCCATGTTTATAACAACGCCTTCAACTAGTCTTCTCACGTGAGAATCGTCGCTTTTAAAAATAATTTGTGCACCATCCCAATTAATTCTGTGGCTCACAGTTTTAATTTAGACCACAGAATTAATTGTTGAAGGCGCCGCTATAAACATGGGAATATCTTTTGACGTTGACTCTCTCTCCAGATAGCCGACGTCCCAGCGGATGTTTCCGACTATGGCACCTATGCAGTGCAAGCAGGAGCAACTTCGCAGGTTCAGAGATCGAGGAGGTTGGCGCAACTGCCTGTTGAGATTGGGATTACGTAAAACACGAACCAGTAGTTCGACGATGGGCTGTTATTATTTTCTCGCCCCGCCCACCTTTTTAGATGCTCTTCGGAGGGAAACTATCCTCTTCATTACATTTTAACGTCACACTGATGAGGAACACCGTTCAAGTGTTTGAGTCTTTGTTTTATATTTTTACATAGAAATATATTTTTATATATAATTGTGGATATTTTTTAAACAATATATTGTTTGTTAAATTGGTGTTGCATTGTTTCGATATATCTGACTAAAATGTATAGTTCATATAAGCCGTAAATTGTGAAATGGGAAAGTTTTTCTTTGGCAATGTGACTGGTAGTAATGGCTATGAGACCGAGTGTAGCTAAGAGGTGTGGCTTGTGATGTCAAGGATCAGCTCCACGCGCTTTGATTGGTCCTAATTTTCCCCATCCCTGAACTCTTCCAAACTTGGGAAATATGCGTCCGGGCTCTAAGCTCCGCCCACTAGGGTGCCGTAGCCCGCTCCAGTTTTGAAATGTTCAAAACAAGTCATGGGTGGTCACGCCAATTGTCACCTTGTGGCGGAATCACAAGCTAGAAAAAAAACAAATGGCAAAACCCTCCCCACATTAACCTAGTCACTCCAGCTGCCAAACACCCTCAGTCACACTTTCTCCTTTACACAACAAAATACAGCAGGACAATTGAAAAAAACAAACAAAACAAAAAAACACAAAACACATGTACTTACCAATCAATCCAGTTACTCCGGGACTATCCTGTGCTGTCCGCTGGTTGAGGTCACAGAAATACCAACAACAACACAAAAAATCACATATAACAACAAAACACAACAAAAGACCACTGCACAAATAACACAACAGCACAGGCACAACAACTCTAAGCAAAAATAAAACACTAACTAAACAACAACAAAACAACACACAAAACTCAACCAATTTCCAATGCCTTCAAATAACTGTCCGACACTACTAACTCTCACCAGCTCTCACCAAAGACTGACTCAAAAACACCAAAAACACAGAACTCTAACAATCAACAGCACCAGCAGACAGCCCAGAACCCACCAACAACCAATTCAGTCACTAACTATCCATACACCAATTACACCCTCTCTCTCTCTCTCTCTCTCTCTCACACACACACAGACGTTGTCAAATGGAACTCCATAACTCCTCCATATTTCCTCCCCTGTTACATTTGACGTCTCCTTTCACTCATAACACCCACACTAAATAGCCATCCGCAACACCCACGGATGCTCAGATGCAGGTCCCCTGGATCTTGTTTGAGGGCCCTCATATACACTCTCAGTTACACCGCCATCAACTTCTCCCAGATCACTTCCAGTCAGACTACCATTACCATCTCCCTCACTACCATTCCCCAAAATCCCATTCACTATCTCATCTACCCCTTCTAACTCTTGTCCGAACATCTCTCATAACTCTACCACCAAATCACTTACCTCATTTACACTCCTGCCAAACTCCCAAAGAGACTCATTCATACTGCCAACTACATCCTTACCACCTGATTCCCTTCCCGGTGAAACTTCACTAAACCCTGTCAATTCAAACCCACACACGCTATGTATCATTCCTCCCCTCAAAGTCATCTGTATTACATGCCTTATCCACCATTTTTACCCTAACACTAACCCCTCTATCATGCAGTTCACGTTTCTCCCTTTCATTCCCTTTCCTTACCTTCTTCCTCTTTTTTCCATACTCAACCAACACTAACTGCCGATCTTCCAGACCCATTTGCTCACTGATGCTCAGCTCACATTTATTCACCCTCAACCACTCACTCATCGCATTCTCCTGAACATACTGGGGTACTTCCCTCCACTTTCGGAGCTGGTTATGGTATGCCCTAACCTCATCCACACCCCCATCTACTCGCAATTTCCCCAACACATAACTCAATCCACTTGGTCCCACTTCCAAAATCTCAAAGGGCCCTTCAAATTTCTCCCTTACCTTATTCACATTCATTCTCCCTTTCTCAACCACCTCTTTCAACACCTTATCTCCAATCCTAAAACTTTCAAACCTTTCACTCGCTTTCTTCCACAAATCTCGATCACTCTCTGACAGACCCAACCGCGGCCTAACAATCCTTTCAAAATTCAACACATACTTACAAGGAGACATACCTATACTCTTCTGTAGTATGGCGTTATATACCCACCCTGCACGTCCTACATACATATCCCAATCATTGTCGCCTTTACTCATCATTCGCAAAATCTCAGTCATCGTTCTAACAGTCCTTTCCGCCAAACCATTCGCACTGGGCACATATGGAGTAGAATACACATGGACAATTCCCCATTCCTTCAACATTTCTTCAAATTCCCACCCCACAAACTCAGGCCCATTATCGCTCAACATTTTTGCCGGCTTACACACACACATAGGCAACATCACTTGCCCCACATCAGTGCAACAGTTTCACTCCTCTTATCTTTGATAGGAACTGCATAGGCAAATTTACTCATATGATCCACTATCACAATCATTCCCACATGCCCCTTCACAGTCTTTTGCAATGAAACACAATCAGTCACAAGCATTTCAAACGGCTCTTTCATCTGCAATCGCAACACAGGCGGACTCACATGCACACACTGATGCTTTCCCCTCTGACAGTCTTCACACGTAACTGCCACATCCACACAAATCTTATTCAACCCAGGCGCATACAATCTCTCTCTCATGCATTCCCACAACTTATTTTTCCCCATATGCCCAAACCGATCATGCACTAACAAACACATACTCACTACTGACTCAACAGAAAACACCAGCACATACACTTCCCTGTCATACACCCCTTCCTGGTGCAAAAAGTACACTATGTTTTTACAAACGACAAACTGTTTAGCAACCCTCTTATACACACCCAACTCATGCGGCCAATCTTCTACACGTGCTCCCCCCAAGACACACTGCCACAACATACTTATCTCCAAGCACTTATCTTGCATTTCCCCAATCTACTCCTCATTCAACAAATCATTCTCACTTCTAGCAATATCAATTACCCCCAAAAAGTTTGCTACAAATGCACTACAATCCTGAATCCTAGCAATTGTGCTACCCCCCTTACTAAGAATCCCAATTCCTATATCTACGCTTACATCATGCATCCTCAAAAAATCCATCCCTATCAAAAAGCAAGCTGGCATATCATTTTCTCCCCTGATTATAAAGTTATGTACAACTTCCAAATCTCCTAATCTAACCTTTAACTGCACCTCTTCCCACACCAAAACACTTCCTTGTCCCAGCCCATGTATCCTCACACTTGTACACCGCCTTTTCACTTCCCAGTTGCATCTCTCCAGTTCACTTACCACTGACCCACTCACCAAGGAAGCTTGTGCCCCCGTATCAACCAAACCACAGTATTCACTATCATTTATTCTGACCATCGCCACCATCTTCCCCCGTGTCCCATGCACACACACATTCACTGCCACGTCCACCTGGTTATCCACATCACAGTCATCCTCACCACATTCATCCTCAGCTACCTCCCTACTTCCATACTCCTGATTCAAAACCCCTTCATAGTCCCCTTTCCTAACCAACCAATTACAACCATTTTCCCCGCACTGAATCCTCAAAACCCCATGCTCACTGCCCGTACTTATCCTCCCTCGATATTCGACCGGTCTATCCCATCCAAAATACAAAAACACCTTTATTCCAAACAACTCGGCTACTGCTAACAGCAATTTATGCAACACTTCCTCTTCCCCACCTTGTTCCTCCGCATATGCCACTCCCTTCTGCACTTCACTCATCAACCTCACTCGCAACTCATTTGCACTACCAGGTACCTCTTCAACCAAACCTCTCCCTTCCAAGTCTTTCAATGCCAAAAACAAACATTTACACACACTGTCACCCCCTTCAAACCTCTCTCTTACAACCAAACCCTCAGGCACCACATTCGGACCCCAGTCACTCTTCACGACACCGTTGCCCCTACCATGCATCCTAGACATTGCGTCAGCAATCACTCTTTTACTCCCTGGCACATATTCTAACCTAAAATCAAACTCACTCAAATCTTCAATCGTCCTCGCGATCCTAGCATTCACACTCTCCTTCTTGATCATATACACTAATGGCCGATGGTCCGTCCGGATGATAAATTTTACCCCATACAAAAACACTTTCAACGCTTTCACACAAAATCTTATTGCCGCAAGCTCCTTCTCAACCACCGAATACTTCCGCTCCACTTTATTAAAAGCTTTACTTACATACGCAATTACTCTCAACTGTTCCTCCCTATTCACCTCTTGCATCTATGCTAAACACCCTCCCATACTAACCTCGCTCGCATCAGTATACAGTTCAAGCTCACTCGCATCCTCACTATAGTCTGGAAAAGCCAAGGTGACATCTCTAGCAGCCTCCTCTTTCAATCTCTCAAATGCTCCCACCATTCGCTCATCCCACCTTAGCTTAGTACAATTTTTCTTCCCTGTCCATTCCGTCAACGGCTTCCCTATACCTGAACAATTGCTAACAAACTTCCTCCCAAACTCTATCAACCCCAAAAACCCCTTTAACTCGCGCGCGGTCCGGGGACGCGGAAACTCCCTTACCTTTTCCACAAACTTTTCACTCTTCCTTACGCCACTAGTACTTACCTTATGACCAAGAAATTCCACCTCTCCAGCCAACCACGAACACTTCTCCAACTTCACTTTCACTCCAACCTCTTCCAACCGTTCTAACACCTTCTCAAGCAGCTCCATATTCTCCTCAACAGTTTCACTCGCAATCAAAATATCATCTATAAACACAGTCACCTTCCTTCTATCAAACCCAGCCAAAAACCCATTCATTGCCTTTTCAAAGGCAGCAGGTGCGTTAGCCAACCCAAAACTCAACCGTTTAACTGGTAGTGACAACTACCACTTGAAAAAGCAGTAACAGGCCTGCTCCCCTCCTCAAGAGGCATCTGGTAATTGCCCCTTACCAGGTCTAATTTGGTAAACACTCTCATCCCATGCATCTTGTACACACAATTAGACACCACATTCATCGGAAATCGCTCCTTCACAGTCACTTCATTCACCCTCCTATAATCTACACACATCCGCAGACTTCCATCCGGCTTATGTACAGGGACTATGGGGCTATTCCAAGCACTCTCACTCCCACTCTCTCAAGCTCCTCACACTGCTCCTCAATCTCTCGGGTAATAGGCGGGGAAAAGTGGAGAGGACGCTGATATATGGGGGTATCGTCTTCCAAAATGATCTTGAATTCGGGAAGCTTAGACCCCCAAAAATCCTCGTCACCATGACTCAACACACCCCGCCGATCCCACAACATCTGCATCAACCGCCTCCTCTCGTCATCACTAACATTCTCACTGACCTCAACTCTTCTCATCAAACTCATCATACTCCCAATCATCACTGCCTGTCATGCTACCTGTCATCACCTGTCTCACTCAACATATCTTGCGTCATCTGTACTCACCAACGTGCATAGCAACCCCACACAATCACCTTCATGTATACCCCGCACTTGTTTTTTCCTAACACTCGGCAATGAGGCTACAAAAACCCGCGGATTCTCCATTTAAAAAATCCCGTCATATACATGCACGTTTGCTCTTACCAACTTGTTCACATCCACACCCTCAACCACGTATGCACACTTGTCACCTCTGACAATCCCAAGACTATCCGGCCACGCAACTTTCACACTAACAACTTCTCCGAATTCTCTTTCGCAATTAACGGCACCCCCTTCCATATTTTACTGGATACCTCCCCATTTCTACCCAAGTACAACTCTCCACATATGCAACTCAACCGTATTTGCGCTTGGACGGACCACCATCCCACACTTCCTCAAGAACCTGTACCCTAACAACATATCATGCTTATCACTCACTCCCTCGATCACATAAAAGTCACTTTCATCCACCACTACCCCTCCGATTTCTACATTTTCACGCACCACTCCCACCACAGGCATACCCAAATTTCCTATTCCTCGTACCTCCCCTTTACACTCCCCAATTTCACACTCACTCCGCAACTTGTCGCCTCCATTCTTAAAAAGAACGTTGACACTGCACCCAGTATCAATCAAAGCAACCAAACACACCCCTTTGCATCTCACTTTTACACTCATACATTCATGAGCTCCATCCCCAAACCCCTTTTCATGTAAACATCCTTCACGCACATGCATCACTCCTACTGCCCGCATACCAGAGGACCCACCCAACTGAATCCCCTTTTCACCTAGTTTCCCAAATTCCCAGCCTGACTCATCCTCTTTCGCCCACACACACTCGCCACGTGACCTTCCATTCCACATTCAACACACTTCGCACGCTGTTCTTTACACATCCTAGCATAATGGCCATTCGTCCCACAGTTGCCGCAAACTATGTTCATACGAGTACCCCGACATCCATTAGCGATGTGCCCTGCCTGTCCACACCTATAACATTTAATATCCCTATCTTTCTTACACTCACTCACCAAATGCCCTCTTTGCCCACACCCGAAGCACGCTCCTAATGCCCATCGACATTCATTCTTCCTGTGTCCTGGCTTACCACATCTATAACACTGCTGCTGCTCTCGCTCACAACTAACTGACCCTACTCTTCCAACACTCGCACTCCTATCTCTTTTTGGGCTCACTACACTCACGTTACTTGCCCTAATGCTCCTATCTACCACTCGCTCTGCCATTCGCCTCGGCCCTTCCAAAACTGCCTCCCTCTAACTTCTAAACTCTGGTATAACCTCAGCTACTTCAGTCCCAACACTAACACTTCTACTCTCTTTCATACACCTATCTAACTCGTAATCCTCTACTATTTCTAAAATGTCGTTCCATGTTAACCTTTCATTTGTCCATCACATTTTCTCCTTACGTTTCAGATTTATAAACTCATATACACTCTCTGGTACAGTCGCCAACAACTTTCGCACTAACTCCTTACACTCATTTATCCCTTCGTCCCCAAACTTTTTCCTGGCTAATGTTTCTAACCTATAGACATACATCGACAACGACTCACCAACATTCATTCTTGCCTCTTCAAAATCTTGCTTTCTCCTATATCTAACGCTACTCTTTATCCTCTTTGCCTGTTCTACAATCCTAGCTTTTACACTCTCATATGGCACATTTCCTACACTCATCATTACCCCATACATACTCAACAAGAATCCCATCAAAAAGCTACCTAACTCTCTTGCCCAGACTCTCTTGTTATCCCTATACTTTGCCTCACAATACCTCTCATATTCTTTAAAAAAGACCCCTATGTCCCTACTACCATATTCCTCGTATTGTGCAAATCGTACTTCCCGCTCACTCTCACTCTCACTTCTGCTATTTCCATTCTGACCCCTCTTTCCCTCTTCCGAATACAGAGAATCCACTTCCATACTCACATCCATACCCCTGACTACGCTCTTCTTACCCTTCTTCTTTCTACCTACCTGTTTCCACTCACCACTATCCAAATCACTCTCAGCCCTTTCCCCAATGTATTCTGACCTAGTCTCATCCTGTCCATCACCCTTACTAACCTTCTTTCCCTTAGTCTTCTTCTTTTCCTCAGCCACTTTCTTATTCTTGTCCTCAGATTTATCCTTATCCTGTGTCTTCCCCTTCTTTCCCTTACCTATCACAACCAAATCACCTTCGTCACTCGTACTCTCATCCACTCGCTCTTTCGCTTTCTTTACCACTCCTGGCCCGTCACAAGACCCAGTAGGCCTACCTCCTACAGCTCCCTCTCCCACGAATCCCTTCATCATTTCCTGCATCATCTCTTGCACTGCATTCATCATTACCCCCAATTTTTCATCCATTTTCTCAACCATTCTCTCTTCCGCTCCTTTCACCTCTTCTTTCATTTCCACTTTCGCACTCCTTAGCATTCCTCTCATTTCCTCTAACTCCCTCTTCTGCTCCTCACACTCTACCCTCAACCTCTCATTCTCCACTTCCAACCTTCCCTTAGCTTCCCTCGCCAACCTCAGCTCCTCCTTCAGCCTCTCTATCTCCTTCAACCCTTCCATCCTCACTTTCTCCACCAATCACACAATTCAGTACCTCAATTGCCCTGCAGCTGCCACACCAACAGTCCCTGTTCGGGAGCCAAAAAATAATGTGGCGGAATAACAAGCTAGAAAAAAAAACAAATGGCAAAACCTTCCCCACATTAACCTAGTCACTCCAGCTGCCAAACCCACCCTCAGTCACACTTTCTCCTTTACACAACAAAATACAGCAGGACAATTGACAAAAAACAAAAAAAAACAAACAAAACACAAAACACATGTACTTACCAATCAACCCAGTTACTCTGGGACTATCCTGTGCTGTCCACTGGTTGAGGTCACAGAAATACCAACTACACAAAAAATCACATATAACAACAAAACACAACAACACAACAAAAGAACACTGCACAAACAACACAACAGCACAGGCACAACAACTCTAAGCAAAAAAAAAAAACACTAACTAAACAACAACAAAACAAAACACAAAACTCAACCAATTTCCAATGCCTTCAAATAACTGTCCGACACTACTAACTCTCACTAGCTCTCACCAAAGACTGACTTAAAAACACCAAAAACACAGAACTCTAACAATCAACAGCACCAGCAGACAGCCCAGAACCCACCAACAACCAATTCAGTCATTAACTATCCATACAGCAATTACAACCCCACCCCTCTCTCTCTCTCTCTCTCTCTCTCTCTCTCTCTCTCTCTCTCTCTCACAGACGTTGTCAAATGGAACTCCATAACTCCTCCATAACCTGACGTAGCTCCAGGCATTGCACATGGTACCCACGGTGACTACAGCAGGGTAGGTGCTAGGGTCACCTGCATTGCTCACCGTCATTGTTTTCTTTCCCCGCGAAGCACGTGGGCCTCCTAATTGCGCTGTAGCCTATGGGGAAACCGATTCGCACATTTACAACCCTGTACGACATTGCAACGCTGTAGCGTGGTATAAAAGGTCAGGTCGGCGCTGAATAAAAGAAAGGCTCGTGCCAACAAGAAGTGTTGGCTTAATACAACAACAACAACAACAACAACAACCCTCAGGTCAGCTGTTGTTTCCGTCTCCCGAGACCAGCAGTTTCCTCCAAGTACTCTTCACAACACCCTTCAAGATGCCGAACCTCCTAAAACGACCAAGGAAGGGACCATCAACGTCACATCTTCTTGCAGGACCTTCTTTCGGCCCGGAGAAGACTCCTACAGCCACTCCTGCAGACACTCAGGTCGAGGAAATGTCATCTTCCACCTACAGGAGTCTGAGTTGGATGAGATACAGAGTGATGACAGCGACACTGAAGACGACTGACGGACAGGGAGAAGTGGATATTGAACGGAGCACCGACAATTCTGCGCAAGACAATTCAGCTTAGAGGCAATTCAGCGCATGACAATTCAGCTTAGAGACAATTCTGTGCATAACGATTCAGGGCAAGGACTATTCAGCACAAAGACATTTTGCGAAATAAAATAAAAACAGTCATCAAATAATTTTTTTATTTGTAACATATTGAATTTTAAAAACTAGACAAAAATAATTATTGAAAATTTCTATAAAATATTGCTGTACAAAAATATTCATACTAATTTATTTCTGCAATTCATGAGGTAGCTTATATTTTGTAAGTATTCCAATTTGTTTGCTCGGTTCTCATATATACTAACTGGCACTTTTATTGTCTTAGCAGTTCTCTGATAATTTGCTTTTTTACTGGTATCATCGTGTCCAGTTATGATTCTCAGTAGTCTTTTCTCTGCGTTGTACTGCTCCAACTTCAAAAACTCCACAAACTTAAAAAAGTTGGGTGGTTAAAACCCCATGTTAACTGGATACTACGGTGCCACCCTTCTAATGGTCTTAGCAGTTCTCTGAAATTGCTTTTTTACGGTATTCATCGTGTCCAGTTATGATTCTCAGTAGTCGTTTCTCTGAGCTTGTACGCTCCAACTTATCAAAAACGCCACAAAACTTAAAAAAGTTGGGTGGTTAAAACCCCATGTTAACTGGATACTACGGTGCCACCCTTCTAATGAGTTATTGGTCTTTGGTAGGTATCCCTGCACCAGATCAAAAGTAGTCCATAACTCAGGTTTAGAAATAGCATCTCTCCTACGGCGTCGGAAGGGACGACCAGTCCACGTATCCTCAAAAAATTTGTTAACTCTTCCAACTCAGGAGGCATAACACCTTGCAAAGATTCAAATACCCCGCAAATATCATCAGCTGATACAAAAGCTAAGGCTGCCAATACCTTACAATGTTTTCGAATATGCTCGTCGCTTATAATACCTATAACTGTAAGATTTCAAGCTTTTATTTTCCGCCATATGCACTGGGCCAGATGAGAAAAAAGTAACCACTTATTTGCGTGCCTTCAAATACATTTGAAAATGGATCTTGAAAAGCCTTTTCAAAATCACAAAGCATAGTATCAGGAGTCATATCTGGGGCTAAATTCAAAATTGTCCTTAATGCCCTTTCATATGAATCCCGTTTTTTTTTTTTTTTTTTGCTAAAGTATACATATAACTGGAACAACACATTCTTCACAGAACTTGTAAATAACAAAATTGGTGGAAAAGGCGTGTTTTCTTAATTTTCCATGCTTTAGCTTTATTTCGCCAAATATTTCACCAAATTGTCTTTGCGCTGAATAGTCCTTGTGCTGAATCGTCACGTGCTGAATTATCTCTAAGCTGAGTTGTCATGTGCTGAATTATCTCTAAGCTGAAAATTGCCATGTGCTGAATTGTCGGCGCTGAATTATCTCTAAGCTGAATTGTCATGCACTGAATTATCTCTAAGCTGAAATTGTCATGTGCTGAATTATCTCTAAGCTGAGTCGTCATGCGCTGAATTATCTCTAAGCTGAAATCGTCATGCGCTGAATTATCTCTAAGCTGATTTGTCATGTGCTGAATTATCTCTAAAGCTGAATCAGCATGTGCTGAATTATCTCTAAGCTGAATCATGTGCTGAATTATCTCTAAGCTGAATCTTCATGCGCTGAATATCTCTAAGCTGAATTGTCATGTGCTGAATCGTCATGCGCTGAATTATCTCTAAGCTGAATTGTCATGTGCTGAATCGCATGCGCGAATTTATCTCTAAGCTGGAAGTTGTTCATGCTCGGGAAGTATCTCTAAGCTGAATTGTCATGTGCTGAATTGTCGGCGCTGAATTGTCCTGCGTGGAATTGTCAGCCCACGACATTGAACATATTCCACTTCCTCAAGCCCCACATCGTCCGTCAGAAGAAGCCCAAGATGTTGGGACTGCCAATGGTATGTATATTATAATGCCTGACTTATATTTTTTATTTGTTGAAAATATACAATATTTTACAGTACATGGAGAATTCTACGGAAGTGAATTTACAACCAGGATTTTCATAATGCAATATTTTTACATTCTCTCTTACATGTTCCATCACTTTACAGTCTGCTCTGTTTATATGCCTTGTACCCTACAGCCCCACAATGGTGGGCGTGGTAACGACGTGAAGTTGACGTACATAGAACATTACACTATCGGCGCAATTCCAGGTAGAGTCCGACCTTGCTTTCTTTGCGTGTACATTTGCGGCGCAATTTACGGTGCTGGCTTTATGTCCATTAGCCAGTGTCCTGTTTACCAGCTATCCAAGGTCATTTCACCGCGATGATGCCCACGATCCACATACGTGGGCATACGCCGTCGTGATACGTGAATGTGTGACCCCAGCATAATACAACAACAACAAACAACCCTCAGGTCAGCTGTTGTTTCCGTCTCCCGAGACCAGCAGTTTCCTCCAAGTACTCTCCACAACGCCCTTCAAGATGCCGAACTTCCTAAAACGACCATCAACGTCACATCTTCTTGCAGGACCTTCTTTCGGCCCGGAGAAGACTCCTACAGCCACTCCTGCAGACACTCAGGTCGAGGAAATGTCATCTTCCACCTACAGGAGTCGGAGTTGGATGAGATACAGAGTGATGACAGCGACACTGAAGACGACTGACGGACAGGGAGAAGTGGATATTGAACATATTCCACTTCCTCATTGTTGAAAATACAATACTTTACAGTACATGCAGAATTCTACCAAAGTGAATTTACAACCTGGATTTTCAGAATGCAATATTTTTACATTCTCTCTTACATGTTCCATCACTTTACAGTCTGCTCTGTCCCCACAATGGTGGGCGTGGTAACGATGTGAAGTTGACGTGCATAGAACATTACACTATCGGCGTAAGTTCCAGGTAGACGTCCGACCTTGCTTTCTTTGCGCATACATTTGCGGTGCAATTTACGGTGCTGGCTTTACGTCCGTTAGCCCATGTTCTGTTTACCAACTTTGGTAGAATTCTGCATGTACTGTAAAATATTGTATTTTCAACAATGAGGAAGTGGAATATGTTCAATATCCACTTCTCCCTGTCCGTCAGTCGTCTTCAGTGTCGCTGTCATCACTCTGTATCTCATCCAACTCCGACTCCTGTAGGTGGAAGATGACATTTCCTCGACCTGAGTGTCTGCAGGAGTGGCTGTAGGAGTCTTCTCCGGGCCGAAAGAAGGTCCTGCAAGAAGATGTGACGTTGATGGTCGTTTTAGGAGGTTCGGCATCTTGAAGGGCGTTGTGGAGGGTACTTGGAGGAAACTGCTGGTCTCGGGAGACGGAAACAACAGCTGACCTGAGGGTTGTTTGTTGTTGTTGTATTATGCTGGGGTCACACATTCACGTATCACGACGGCGTATGCCCACGTATGTGGATCGTGGGCATCATCGCGGTGAAATGACCTTGGATAGCTGGTAAACAGGACACGGGCTAATGCTAAGGTTACACATTCACGTATCAACGCACGCACGCCCACGCATGAACGGAAATTGGTAGTTGGCAACAGCTTATGTCAGTAAACCGTAAATGTAACGTAAAACTAATGTAAAATCGTAGACGTGCGGTGACGTGTCGTCCGGTTGTGAAGCTCCGCCCACTAGGGCGCCGTAGCCCGCTCCAGTTTTGAAATGTTCAAAACAAGTCGTGGGTGGTCGCGCCAAATGTCACCTGACGTAGCTCCAGGCATTGCACGTGGGAGCCACGGTGACTGCTGCGGGGTAAGCGCTAGGGTCACCAGCATCGTTCGCCGTCGTTGTTTTCTTTCCGCGGCGAAGCACGTGGGCCTCCTAATTGCGCTGTAGCCTACGGCGAAACCGATTCACACATTTACAATCCTGTACGACATGGCAACGCTGTAGCGTGGTATAAAATGTCAGGTCGGCGCCCTCAGGTCAGCTGTTGTTTCCGTCTCCCAAGACCAGCAGTTTCCTTCAAGCTCTCCACAGCGCCCTTCAAGATGCCGAACCTCCTAAAACGACCAAGGAAGGGACCATCAACATCACATCTTGCAGGACCTTCTTTCGGCCCGGAAAAGACTCCTACAGCCACTCCTACAACCACTCCTGCAGACATTCAGGACAGGGAAAATGTCAACTTCCACCTACAGGAGTCGGAGTTGGATGAGATTCTGACTGATGACAGCGGCACGGAAACTCTCCATGAAGCTACCCCCATTGGCGAGGGACAGAACGTTCCCTTGTCGAAGATATTTATTTCTTCTGAATAGCAGTCTTACAATAATGGTGTAACAAATAATGTAAATATTTGAGAGGAATTCATATATACATCTAAAAAATATTATCTTGAATAGGTAGAATTCCTATTTATTTCCAAGAATGTTTGATAAGTTATTAGATGTTATTCTTTATCGCTTAAATATAAATCGCCCATAGTCAACAGTTTTATAAGTCTAAGTGTATGTCTGAATGGTAAAATCGAAGCAAGAAAATTCTAGTGCTAGTCTTATATACTACTTATCCAATGTTCATTTATTTGTGATGTTACATTAATTACATATTATATATATTACAGATAGCTACTATCAAAAAGTTACCATAAAACTAAAATAGATTAATTTGTAGGAAAACAACGAAGAGACGAGCTGTTACAATGATTGTTTACGGAACAGCAAGCTCTGTTCACAGGCCCGCCCTTTTGTACCCTACGGCACCACAACGGTGGGCGTGGTCTTGACGTGAAGTTGACGTACAAAGAACATTACAATATCGGCGTTAGTTTCAGGTAGACGTCCGACCTTGCTTTCTTTGCGCGTACATTTGCGCCGCAATTTACGGTGCTGGCTTTACGTCCGGTAGCCCGTGTCCTGTTTACCAGCTGTTCAAGGACACTTCACCGCGATGATGCCCACGATCCACATACGTGGGCATACGCCGTCGTGATACGTGAATGTGTGACCCCAGCATAAGTCTACGATTTTACGTATGTTTTACATTACATTTACAGTTTACTTACGTAAGCTGTTGCCAACTACCAATTTCCGCTCATGCGTGGGCGTGTGTGCGTTGATACGTGAATGTGTGACCTTTGCATAACAGTCGACAACTTATACAGGTTGTCCTAACCAATGCTTCATACGATTATCCCAGTTTTACCGGAGATTCCTTCTTCATTGATAGTCTTTGACTTGTTTTTAACCTGTTCGGGATATGCATGCAGATGGATGTCGGAATATAGAAATTTGAATAGCACAAGTGCACTCATTAAATATCTTATCGACAGCGTCAAAAGTTCAAGGCTGGATCCAAAACGTAAGAAAGTTTTATGTTTTTATTTACTGGCTCTTGTGACCTGCCCTAATACATGAATTTTCTTTTGGTATTATAAAAAAGGGATAGCTCTATTTTGAATAGTACGTCTCTAACAGTAGTTAAAAGGGTAAACAAAAGAAAAAGCATATTAGTTTTACCAGACCACTAAACTGATTAACAGCTTTCCTAGGGCTGGCCCGAAGGATTTGCTTTTTTTTTTTTTTTTTTTTTTTTTACGTGGCTAGGAACTAATTGGTTTCTTAGCAATGGGACCTACAGCTTATTGTGGGATCCGAAACCATATTAATAACGAAAATTATTTTCTAATCACAAGAAAAAAAGTCCTAAAATTCCATGCCGGCGGCCGTGGCAATCGAACTCGGGCTACCAGACTGATAGTCGACTACAACAACCTTATTACAAACCATTTTACATTATGCTTATGGTAGTTACAATTTTTACTTTCCTTTTGTTATTGTGATTGCCTTCATCAGTTAATTATAAGTATGTGTTCTCTCTCTCTCTCTCTCTCTCTCTCTCTCTCTCTCTCTCTCTCTCTCTCTCTATATATATATATATATATATATATATACATATATATTTATTTATATAACTCCAATTTCCGGAGCAACAGCTCGAAGAACAACCCAAGGCGGGTCAGGGAAAGGCACTATCCATATGCATTTTATTAAAATATATGCCGACGTTTCACAACTCCACATAGTTGCATTTTCTAGGCTGCAAACAAGCGAACATGGCAATCAGTAAACTAATAAAATCCGAATTACATATTCTAATTACAAATGAATTTGTACGCGGCGTTCCCCTACAACAAGATGACACTTTCAGGAAGAAATTTCTAACCATCATTCAAAAAGAATTACCGGCCCTCAACCTGAAACTTATTCCGAAGAATCCCCGAACAATTGGCTCTCTCTTCAAGTTCAAAGACAAGCTCAGTCCTTTGTTTACATCCAACGTTATATATAAGTACAAGTGCCCCAGATGCAGTCAGGGGATCCATGTCGGATGTACAAAGAGGCTGTTGCGAGTGCGCATTGATGCTCACAGAGGGGTCAGCTTCAGAACTGGGAGCAGATTGTCTAGCCCTGAACAATCTAATATTAAAACCATTCAAAAATATGTAAAACCTATGCAGACAATAAAGATTTTTTAATAGTAGGACAGGTACAAAAAGAAAACCACTTAACAATACTGGAATCCATTATTATCAAATTGACCGTACCACCGTTAAACTCCCAAACGTCATCCACACAATTGTTTATTGCCTGATGGTCTTGTTGAGCTGATTTTCTCTGTCTGTTTGTTTGTTATTGTTCTCTCTCTCTCTCTCTCTCTCTCTCTCTCTCTCTCTCTCTCTCTCTCTCTCTCTCGTTGTAACTCTATGTTTTTAACTTCCTTGTGGGTAGGTTGTCACCAGCCATTTGCTTGTTCTTTAAGTAAATGTTTTAGCAATTATATTCTGAATGTTTTAATTTAATTATAATATGTAATTCGGTTTTTATTAGTTTATTGATTGCCATGTTCGCTTGTTTGAAGCCTAGAAAATGCAACTATGTGGAGTTGTGAAACGTCGGCATATATTTTAATAAAATGCATATGGATAGTGCCTTTCCCTGACCCGCCTTGGATTCTTATATATATCTATATATATATATATATATATATATTATATTAATATATATGTGTGTGTGTGTGTGTGTGTGTGTGTGTATATATATATATATATATATATATATACACATATATATACGTATTATATATTATATATAATATATATATATATATATATATATATATATATAAAATTCATGAGTGTGTGATGTCTAACTTTTGCCTTAAAACACTCCCTTAATAAAGAACGATGTCACTATACTTCGACCAATACACGGTGACTCGTATATTCAGATTTTAGGTTTAGTTTATGGACTATTTATATATATAGGTATATGAGTGCGTGAGTGTCATTGACCTTAGCGAGACATATATTCTGAAGAAGTCGGTATAAAGGTGGATTAAAGATCAGTAATACACTATGTAGTTTTATGACGATATATAAAATATTGGAGGGATGAACGCGCCTTAGGAGAGAAAGAGAGAATTCCTCGGTAATCAATCACCACCATTCACTTTCAAACACTGACGTGTTACAAATTCGGAGTTCTCTCTCAGTTTTTGATTTTCATGACTTAACATATGCCTTCCTTCAAAGGTAATTATCACTTCCTTTGTGGTTAAACTCCATCCTTTTTCCTTCTCGTCATTTTTGCTCCTTTTCTGCCCTTGGCCAGAAGAGGGCATTATTTCCCGTTCTTCATTTTGCCTTTTAAGAAAAACTGGAGGTAAGTATCTTCTTCACAATATCAATAAGCAACTACGAAGCTACTAGACTTCATTTCTGTCATCAGTTTTAGCTAATTGGCATAGCTATTTTGTAAAAATCATTTAAGATGCCAAATGAAGCCAGACAAGAGAACATGCGCTTCTGCTTTTGCTCTAAAAGTTGGAAGAGGTGTCTCGTGAGGTGAAACTAGTCCCACACTAAAAAGGTGAATCAAAAGCCTCTTGAATTTTATTCTTCTACTGATATATGGAAACTTTTCCCGCTGTGACTTACGGTACCTTGTTCAAGAACACATAATCACTTCAGAGGTAATAATTCCAGAAGACAATGAAAACATAACCTCCGGGCGAGTTTGTGTGGGCTGGATGTTTGGGGTCCTAAGACCAGGTTGAGATAACATAAGCTAGAGTGATAACTGACAGTGAGTCACTTGAGACTCAAAGCCAATAGATGGAGTAAAATGAATGAAAATCGACGCTTTATCCGAGCTTCCTACATCACACGTGGCATTACCGAGGGTAATAAAATATCTGGTACCGGAAGTCATTAAATTTAAATACTTTACTTGCTCCTTGAGCAGCCCGTAATAACCTATTGGGTGAGACAGGTGAGCAACGTTACAAAACTCTAGTTGCCAGTGTGCCTTTTAAGCATTGGAAATGCGTGTCAACAAACGAACAGACAAACCTAGGGGATATCTGACAAATAAACCGACAGGCAAACTGAACACAGATGTATAAAAGAAAGAAAAAACTTAGATGAAAACACACAGACAGACCAGGGCAAAAATGAACAGATATGTAGTATACAAACAAACATGACAATAGCCAGGCTGGCAAACTAGTCAGGGCAAAAATTGACCAGCAAGTAAAACAAACCATGATAAAACCAGATAGTCAGACAAGCAGGTTGGAAACCCACAGGCTGATGAACAAACCTTTAGTTTGCAGGCAAACTAAAGGCTGACGAACAAACCACAGTGAAAGGTAAAAGATGAACACGCCAGAGTGACATTAGACGGAAAGATATACAAGCAAACAAAGCATAGCATACAAATACACCAAGATAAAACTGAATGATAACCAAGCAGACCTGGACACTGACTTAGTCAGACCCACAAACAAAATCAGTTCAAAAACCGACATAAATAAACCAAGGTGAAAATAGGCAGGCATGTGTGCTAACTGCACGGTAACGCTTAGATAAACAAACCGCCCGATCATCACGTCATCTTTTGAAACTGGAGATAGAGAGAGAGCTGATGAAGATCACGATAGCTACTTCGGGAACAGACGATGTTGAAGTCTAGGAATCGTCTATACTGAGTAAGCTTTGCTTTTCAGCCTTTCCGCAGAACATCGTGATTAAGTGCTATTTCCTTTCAGCTTTTCAGTTAATTAAAAATACGATAGAGAAATATTGTCTACTATTCAACAGGCAACTTTAAAGTTGCGCTCCATCATAGCTTACGATCCCGAATTATGAACCTATTTTCTTCATACTCCGTCATCTGAAACCCTTCGCCCAACTTTTCAAGGGCCCACTCAGTAGGTTGATTATTCCTTGGGTTGATCTTCATCATCATCATCGTCTACTTCTTCTTCACACGATTTGATAAGTGAGGTCTTGCAACTCCTCGTCAGTCGAAACCTCGCGGTGTTTTTCAGTAAGATCTTCCACTTTTTTTTCTGCGTTTAATCTTAACATTCTATTATTTCTCTTAATCAGAAACAAGAAGAAACGCATAAATATGTTAAGTTTCCTCTCGTCATTGCTCGTTAGGCAGATTCATAACGTCTATAACAATTTACATAGTCCCTTTCGAAGACCCATTTTAAAAGGCTCATGTTCACAAGGATGATGTATTTTCCCCCTAACATTTTTACCGTTTACGGCTGGTGGTCGTCGATTACCCGTTTACTCATGTTAGTATATGTCGGACACACCTGGCCGCCAACGTCGATTAGTGAAATGAAGTAATTTGTAGTTCGTAAACGATGCTTTTGACTTCCTAGTTCTTGGTCCGGGCGAAGCGTATACGTTGATCGGGCCAAGGTCTTCACACATCGATGGGCTGCCGTTTCGTGGAATTTCGTCTGCTAGTGTAGAAATATTGTGACATCTGGCAACTGACTGTAGAAATTTTTTCTACATCCACAGTCCTTCACTTGAAGCATGAATCAGTGCATGAATAGGAAGAAAGATATGAAAAAAATTATGGTAAAATATGTTGATTTATATAAATTCATCAAAATAATGCTAAATACGTGAAATCAGTGCAACGTTTGGTTATAACATGACGTGGATAATTCCACGTCATGTAGAATAAAGATCTACATTTGAAATAAAGCTTATTTCCCCTCGCCAGGAGTTTACTTTTTTAATAAAGTATTTTATTTAAATACTGTAGGGTTTCATTATCCTATAGGATAATAATACAACAAAATAATGTGTAACACTACAAGGTGAGAAGTGATAACGTAGCACAGCCACTGAGGGAACTTAATTCCTCATCTGTTTTGCTGGTGAAAGGAGTATCGGTCTACCCCACGTAGTTGATATATACGTCTTTGAGGTTACCAACATCCACTTCTTACAAGTTGGTAAGTATTAATCGGTGATAGTAAAATGCGGCCTGTTTTTAACGTGTTCATAGTGAACAGAGAAAACTTAGTGACCCCTGAAAAAAAATGTATATGTTGTGTGCTTATGAAATACAACAAAAGTTGGTATAACTACTCCAGATTGAAAACGAAATTATTTTTTTCCTTTTTGGTAATAGTGCTATGTCGAATAAGCGGAAGCTGAGAGAGGAGTGGCTCGGACAGAGGGATTTTCAGCCTTGGTTGTCCAGAGTGGATGGTGACGACACCAAGGCATTTTGTAATAAATGTCAGAAAACATTTGATGCTGGACTAACCACAATAAAGAGGCACATGGTAAGCATATATATTGATATATATATATATATAGATATATATCTAGATCTATAAATATATATATTTCGTTCATATCATAGTATCGTATATTATGTTGCGTGGAATCAAAATTCCCTTAAAAATCATAATGAGTGACGGCGTTGTAAAGTTATGGACTGCTACCCAGGAGAGGGCACAGTTAACTCAATATTAGGTATTTGTTATTATAGAATTATTGCATAGTTCAGCAACGTAGTGGCCAAAATTTTATAAAACTTGGTAATTCATACTTGCCACTTACGATAATAAAACAAAAATTTGTATTTTTAGAATTAATTTTGTTTGAATACGACATCCCTCCTCTTCCAGGAGAGCAAAATTCATGGTGCTAACATGGCTAGAGAAAATGTTCGTCCTCCACACCACCAGGATTTGGATCGGTCTATTGCAATAGCAAAGATTTTGATGCTTTGCTTCATCGCGGAACATAACCTCCCATTTCTTTTGGCGGACCATTTCATTGAACTGTACAGGAACATGTTTCCCGACTCTGAAATAGCACAATCCCTGCACAAGAAAAGAACAAAGTGCAGCGAAATGGCTAAGCAATTTGGTAATAAAATTCATGATGATGTTGTCTCACAGCTTAGGGCTAATAAATTTTCATTAGTGATAGACGAGACAACTGATGTAAGTACCACCACATGTTTGTCAGTGCTTGTGAAATATTTTGCTTCACATGGAGGAGCTATTAAGACCAGGTTGCTAGATTTGATTAATGTATATGAAAACCATTCCTCAAATGTAGGCTCCAGTGGAGAGTCATTATTTGAAACGATTATGCACATCTTAAACTTAAATAACATTCCCTTAAATAATTTGGTAGGTTTGGCAGCGGATGGGGCCTCAAATATAATGGGGACATACAACTCTCTGTTCAGCAGGTTGAGGCAACACCTTCCAGACCAAGAAATTTTCCAGTGCATTTGCCATTCCATACATCTTTGTGCCACAGAGGCTTCCTAAGTGCTTCCCAGGCAGTGCGAGGACTTGCTGAGGAACATTTACACTCACTTTTCTCACAGTGCCAAACGTAAATATGAATTTCTGCAATTTCAGAAACTTTTCTCTCTAAAACCCCGCAAACTTCTTCATGTATCACAGACGCGATGGCTAAGTCTCCACTAAGCAGTAGAAAGGGTCTTGGAGCAGTGGGAGGCTTTGAAGCAGTACTTTGTAAGTATAGAAGGAGTGGAGAAGCTTAGGTCCATTAACCTAATAGTAAATGATCTCAACGATCCTTCAATCTATGTATATTTTAATATTTTGAACTTTATTTTGCCTTTTTGCAATAATTTCAATCTCTTGTTTTAAAGGGAGACACCAACAATATATTTAGTTCATTTTCATGTTAACAGGCTTTATAAAAATACTATCCAATATTTCAGTCGTAAGGAAATTATTAACAAATCAAAATTAGAACATGTTGATCCAAGCCAGGAAGTGAACCATATACCACTCAGCAACATTTATTTAGGGGATTCAGTTCATACGCTACTGCAAAAAGGGGAATACTATAAAAACGTAGATATGGTCGCTGATATCAGGAGGAGATGTAGATTGTTCATGATAAAGCTGTGTGAAGAAATAAAAAAGAGGTTTCAGCTACACGGTGATCTTTGGGAAATGGCTTCGCTGTTTAATCCAGAAAAGGTTTTAGATCCGACCACTAGAGAAGTAACGCCATCCCTCGCCCCTCTTGTCGCAAAGGTACCTCGACTGTATGATGGTGATCTGCAAACCCTAGACAACGAATGGAGACACCTTGACATCACTCACATACCCTTTAGACATCACTCCACAAACTTACAAACCTGTTAATTTCTACCTAAAACTTGGGTCTTATAAATTTGATAATACATATTTGTTCAAAAGTGTCGCCACATTTGCTCTGAATATATTGGCTTTACCTGTAACAAATACAGATGCTGAAAGATTGTTTTCAAAATTAAACCTCATTAAAACAGATGTAATAAACAGCCTTAATTGACTCAGTTAATGCGCTCACATATATTTCTGAATCTGTAAAAGAACAGGGTTGTTGCTACAACTTCCAACCATCAGAAAATTTAATGAATATTTTGTAGATTGGAGAGAGGTATTAAGTATAAAAATGCAGATTAAATTTTTCAAGTTTATTTGAAGTTGTTTTGTTTTGTATATGCTGTATGTACTATAGAGTACATAATTCAAACATTGTTTGATTTTGGGGTACGTACTAATTTTGTTACTAAATAACACTAACGTAGTGATTAAAATGTGTGTAAACAGCATATAGTTGCTGTGTTCAGTAAAATAAAGTTGTCAATTATAATATAAATGGTGAATTCTGCATGCCCTTCAAGTATTTAGTGCAGCCTCCCCTTACTTTTTCTGTTACAGCCACCCCCTCGCATATTTCTCTCTCTCTCTCTCTCTCTCTCTCTCTCTCTCTCTCTCTCTCTCTCTCTCTCCAGTTTAGAGAGCGAAAGCCTGATCCAGCGGGAACTTTGATTAACCGGTTAATAACCACACCTGACATCGGATTGTAACGCAACAACATCACGTGCTGCCTTCTTTATGAAGACTAGGCCGCTAGTATACGATGCACTACCGTTTCAATATCATTCAGTATTAGTTATATAAAAAAAAATTATTGGGAAATTGATTATTATGGTGTGACATTAAAATGTGGAACAAGAGGAAACCAGGAGGTCCAGTTATTTTGATATTAAGGACAATAGTGAAGGAGATAGTTACAATGGTATTCATACTCTTAAAATATCAGAATTCCATTTTATACACGGCCACGTGACAAGTGATTACGAATATGATGGAGATGACGATAGCTCAGCAAGCTCAGACAATTCATTAAAGCACTTTAAAAGGAAGAAATATTAGGTGAGTTTTTTTATTAGAATTATTCATATTATGATATTACCGTTTATGTTATTAGGAAAAGAGTGACTGGTTTTGTAATATTCATCGGTTAATGATACTATATGGTTAAATATAATTATTTAACTCTATATTTTACTCGCTACTTTACAATATTTGATTGTGTATTGGAATTGCTGTCGTTTTTTTTTCACCAATCATGCTGGAATAGAAAACGAAGGGAAATTTGACGTCACCAGCAGCTACGAATTTATGGCAGCTCTGAGTGATGGCAACACTCACACTCAGTATTCCACAGTGTTGTGTAGAAAAACGGTAACCAGACTGAGCAGCCTTAGTCCTGTCCGAAACACCGCTTGTTGAGTATGTCATTTTTCGGAGTTGGAATAGCGTTAGTCCGAACCTTTTCTACCAAAAAATAAAACTAAATACCGGGTACTTTTCACGCTTAAGAATAAGATCATTATGGCAGAGGAGAGAGTCAACAGAGAACTGAAATTATTGAGCTGGTTGGTGATAGGTGTTGGGATCACATTAGTGGCCTCGACATTACTGCTGCACTTGCAACCGGTGCAACATTACACTTCGGGTCTTCTTGAAACTTTACGTGCCAGCTCGTTTAGTACAAATAAGCAACACGGTCAAGGAGGTCAGAAGAATTTCGAATCGAATGGCCAGGAAGATAAACTTCATTTTAGCGACGTTCGTTTTAAGAATTCCGGCGGTGACACAGCTGACGACGATCCGTTAACAATACCAGATGAGAAAGCACCATTTACTGACGAAAGTGATATTCGTGGAACATCCTCTTCCAAATTAGTGTTGAATATATTACATCAACGTTCCTTTTCCTCTCCATCGCCAGAGACGAACCATAGTTATTCGGCGTTCGAAAACTATACAGCTACTTCAGCTACAAAGAACGAACCCACAGTGACAGTCCGAGAGAATACTGTAAGCACTGCTACAAGAGAGGAGTCTAATTCTAGTCAAAGCGAAGAAGAAGAACACATCTTGGAGGAAATGGTGAGAGAGAGATTCATTTTAAGGAAGAAATATCTGGAGGCGAGGTGCAGTGCTTATGGTGACAAGGTTCCATCGCAGATTGTTCACGAGAGTAAACAATTCTTCTACTACGCGAAAAAATACCAGCTTCTGGCTTGCGTCTCTGCTAAGGTATTATTTTGTCTAACATAAGTCTTCAAAAATTTAGCCATGTTTAAAAAGTATGTACACACACACACACACACACACACACACACACACACACATATATATATATATATATATATATATATATATATATATATATACGTATATATAGATTCCCAAGAGGCTTTGTTAACCTTCTAGTACTCTACAAGTCCTGTGGAATGATACTGCTAGCCCATGTTTCTGCTTAACTCAGGCTACACTCCACCACAGTCGACAGTCTGCCAGGTACTTAACTGCTTCGATCAATTCGGGAACACAGGAAGAAACGCTTTCAACAAAAAGTGTTTTCCCGATTTTACTTCTCTCCTCCCTTAATTATACACACACACACACACACACACACACACACACACACACACACATATATATATATATATATATATATATATATATAAAAATATATATACATTGTGTGTCCTGTGATCCTATATATATATATATATATATATATATATATATATATATATATATATATATATATATATATATATCAGCAATAAGTCACCAAACACCACGTGACAAATATGTATACGTAAATAGCCACATGAAAAGTTAAAAATTTAAAGACCAGGTACCAAGCGCTTTCACCTTTCATGTGGCTATTTAAGTAGTATAGTATATATATATATATATATATATATATATATATATATATATATATATATATATATATATATATATATATATATATATATATATATATATATATATATGACAGGAACACACGATGTATTCATACTAATTTGCCAAAAAGGAAGAAACTACGTAGAACAAAAGGCACAAAATCGGACGGGTGCTGTCTCTAAATTTTGTTTTTACATCTTCCGAAGGACTGATGCATAATGGTAGAAACATTATGTATGCTAAGGCGACAGTACAAACGAGAAAACGCATTGCCGAAAAAAAAATATTAGAAATGTTATTTCACCTGACTGTGATGGAAGGAATCGTCAGCACTCCAATAAGCCGTGTTTATTTATGCAGGTGGGCTCAAACGTTTGCTATCACGCTCTGACAAATACCTCCCTTTTACATACTTATTTGTTTCAATCATTGGATCAAGTCTATACAGTTCAATTCTTACATTTATTTCCTTACAAATGCCTTATTTCATAAAACTCAATTATCTTGCCAAAAACTAAACTATAACTGGTTCACTTGTAGTTTCTTGGATGAGCCCTGTGCTTACAAGACATTTGACGGTCGCTGATTGGCTGGTACCGGGAGGTAGGCAGCTCTCAGCCAATCGGCGGCCGCCAAACAAACGTCTCGCAGGCATAGTGCTCACCCAAGAATCTACCCTCTCCCTATGATCTTTCCATTTTTACATTTAACTACATCACTTTGTTTTCCTTCCATTTTACAATAAATTCTTTCAGTTTAAGTAAATTAAAGGTATTATTATGTATTGTATAATATTTGTATACAGTATATAACTGCGCTGTTCTTTCCAAAATATTTGAATTCAGTTGAACAGTATATGGAGCTATTGAAAAAAAAAAGTCAATGTAACGTTCTAATTTTTCTTTATCGCATCTTGCTTCTCTGAAATGATTGGCATCACACATAGTTCCACTGTATATATATATATATGAAGAAATGTGCGCCTTTCTTGCTAAAAGCAAAACAGGAAGTGAAAATGGCGACACCTGTTGGACAAAGATTGAAAAGAGCGCGCGGTGAGATTAAGTGGCGCTGAAATTATTTTCACCGCGCGGTGACAATATCCACTTCGATATATAGGAGTGTGTGGTGTGTATATTATTTGCCCCTTCTTGGAAAATATGCTGCGGCCGCCCATGATATTTACTAATATCAAAATTAATGGCATATATTATATATTCAGTGAGTAAACTACAAAATCATTGCGAAAGAGAATAGAATAGCATAAAAATGTGTGAGATGAACTCAACAGGCAATACAATTTTTGTTTACGTTACTGAAAACAGAATCCTAACAAGTGGCTAAGTGTTTAAAAAAAACTGTTTTATTCTAATAATACAACATGATGGAAAGGAAAATGTAACCGAAACAAATTGTACAACAAAGAAAACTTTTGTTGGAATATGAATACCAGTTTAGAAGTGTGCAAATGGATCCATTCGCATCAAAGTAAATGTGCAAAACGTATTGATTTTCAAAGAAGGTAGTTTGTGTAGGCATAGAAAACATGTGAGCCCCCTGACACGGAACGAAATGGTTAAAGGAGCACTGGCCTCAATCACAAATGACTTTTCTTGGTTAGGTGAGAATATTCTCTTTTTTTCAGCCATCTATCTGTACGTTGGTTTGTACCGTCACCCTAGTATGCATAATGTAATTCTTGCCACAATGTTTCAGTCTGCCCGAAGATGCCTTAAAAACTAAAGATGTTGCCAATTATTTGTATTGAATTTAAAGCAATAAAGAAATACTGAAAATGTTTTATATATTTACGTATGATTACTTTGCGCAGAAATAGGCAAATATTAAATGTGCTGGGTATTAGGGTATGACAATGATAACTTTTCATTGGCTGGGGTCCTTGGTGTGGTCACGTTTGGGAACCACTGCTCTGTTTGTATAGGACTGAGCTGGAGACACGGCAGTGTAGGAGGAGACACTTGAAGATGTGACGATTAAAGTGTAAAGAGTCAGATGAACGATGCATAGAATTGGTGGTAACATAGTCACGAAAAATGAGATAGCTGGAAACACGATAATGGAAGATAAGAGCTCTGGAGACAAGATAATGAAAGGGGAGAGATTTGGAGAATGACAGTGAAAGAGATGCGATGATGAAAGATAACTGAACTGAAGGTACGAAAATATAAGAGGAGGGTTTTGGATTGAGATAATGGAGGGAGCGGCGGCTAGAGACATGGCAATGGAAGAACAATGAGTTGAAGATTTGAAGATGAAGCAGGAGAAAGTTGAAGGCAGGAAAGCGAAAGAGAGACTCGTCTTATTTTGAGTGAAATCCACTGACCTGGAGATATGACTAGAGAGAGCTCTAAGCGTCGAATAAAATTGCAGAGATTTGGAAACATAGTAATGAAATAGGAACTGGAATTTAAAATTTAGGCCAAAGGCCAAGCGCTGGGATCTAAGAGGTTATTCAGCGCTGAAAAGGATATTGAGAGTAAAAGGTGTGAAAGGTGTAACAGGAGGAAAACCTCGAAGTTGTACTATGGAACAATTGTTAGGATTGGGAGGAAAGGTATATGGAAAAAAGGGAATGTGAACGGAGGTATAGTAAAAGGAATGTAAGACGTTGCAGCTAGGGGCAGAAGAGACGCTGCAGAGAACAAACAGTAGTGCCTACAGTGCGCTGCGTGAGGTGCACTGACGGCACTTGAACAAGTAATGTAACAGAAAGCTCTAACTAATGTCTCCAGAGCATTGTGTCTTCTCGGTCAACACTGATATCATTCATCGCCACTCCCACAAGACCTCTGTTCATTTGTAATAAAGTAACGATTAATATGTATTTGTCATTATAATAATCATAGTAACAATAATAATGCTAAATGATTTATCTATTGACATAATTTCTGAACCAGGTAAGACTTTCTTAGAAGTCACAATCATGTGAGATGAATTTTGGGTTCGGTGACTCGGGTTAAAGTAGCGATTACTGGAATTATCCATTAACTCCAGTTGCCTTCGTTAATCTCTGTTCGTCGGTGTACGTAATTTAGTCCTGACGGAAGTTCTTAGCATCAGAACAATCTTGAAGGGTATAAGACATCTTGAAAGATTCCTCTCGAACCAGAACACCATTCTTTGCTGGAAATCTATAATAGCATAATCCGAGTGTATCTATCTTGTTTGTCCGCCCTAGGATGGGACGGGGTAGCTAGGGGATCGGGAGGGTAGGGGAGACATGACACATCCACCCTCCTCCTGCAAAGCTGTTTGTCCGCTTAGGTTGGGGGTCGGTTAGGTAGGGGAGACAATTTTGCTCCATAACATAGAGTGGTATCTCAAAATCACCACCTATGCCTGCCGACTTCACTTGAGTTTTCTCAATGGGATAACATGGAAACAGACCTTGAAATAATTTAAACTGCATCATGTAAGCATTACTATTGTTATTATTATAATTAAACTGGAAATAAACCCTCTTTTAAACTTTTTATTAAAAGTAATTGCTGCCTCAGCTGCGTTAATTTTATAAAGGTTCTTCTCTATTTTTCATTTTTTTTTCTCTATTTTTCTAATTATCGTTTTCTCATTGTTGCTTAATTAAACTGGTTTAAGCAACAATGAGAAAACAATAATTAGAAAATTAACGCAGCTGAGGCAGCAATTACTTTTAATAAAACCCGTTATTATGATTATTATAATTTCAAATACATACTAATTGTTACTATATTGCACGTTGCAAGTCATTCACAACATCTCGTTTTCCTTCAGGGAGGCGCGACAACGTGGAAAACCCACTTCTTAATCGTGAACGGTTACAACAAACCCTTCAGTAATCCTCACTCAGAACCTCTCCATAAATGGATCAGGGCAAGGTACGTGGCTGGCTCCTCTCTGAAGTCTATAAAATAATGATGCTATCAAAAGAATTAGAACTTATTCTGGCTCACAATTCAGTGAAACGTAGTCGTTGAGGTTATCAGTACTCCAAGTTGGTGAAAAAATCCTGTTCTCAGTTTTATAGAAAGCGAATGGAGCCATATTAACTTTGCTTTGAAATCTTTCTTTATCTAGCCCCTTTGGGAATGGAAAAGAATGCGAGTGAATTTGATCTGAGCATTGATATCAGTCTTATATTGGAGAAACGAATCCACACTTATGTATGGGTACGAATATATTTAAAAATAAATCTATACAGAGCTTTTGGAAATCCGTTCGATTCCCCTTCTTGAAAAGGGGAATCGAGCAGATTCCCGAAAGCTCTCTGTGTAGATATATTTCTAAATGTATCTGTACTCATATATAACTGGATTTGTCTCTCCATTTCAAGATGTATTTGTACTATAATATAACTGGATTTGTCTCTCCATTTCAAGACTCATGCTATTATGAGTAATATTCAGTCTTAATATTGTTATTGGGAAAGATAAAAGCAAGGTAAGTTTTACACGAAGTTTTTCAAAGACAAATCTTTGCTGGTGATTTCCCACAGAAAATCTCTAGAAAAATGGCAATAACTTGTGACAATGCTTGGTTTGTCCCGTTTCTTACAGAAATGTCCTTGTAGACGATTGGGATAGTTGCAGCTCGATTGATTGCAATCCCTCTTGCTTTAATTTCAGAGATGTAATTGGAGAAAATTTTTTAGAACACCTGTCCAAAAAGGCTGGAGCAAAGATGGTGATGTCGGTCAGACATCCATTCTCTCGTCTTGTTTCAGCATACACAGATAAGTACGGCGATGGGAAACCAGTTAATGTAACCAAAAGCAGGCAAGTGTGACGATCATTCCTGTTTCTGTACTTCTTTGAAAGCATATTTCACGTAAAGGCTTGTCCACACTAGGAAACATTGTTTGCAAACAATTTAACCGCATATTTGTTTCCCATCCAGAATGGAAAACATTTAGTGTTTTCCATTCTGTATAATCTATGTATATGTGTATATATACATACATTATACATGTGTATATATACAGATATATATATATATATATATTATATATATATATATATATATATATATATATATATATATATATATATATGCACATGTATGTATGCGTGTTATATGTACCTATATATGTATCTATTTTCAATTCCGCCAGAAGTAAGTCAGCGTGACAGGCTCCTTTTTCTAAAGAATTGCCTCACCAATCACTTTTTCTTTCTCTTATCCCTCCTCGAGTGCATTAAAATAGTCAAGTAGAATAGAGAGGCTACTGCACCAACAAGCATCCTGATCACGACTGGTCTGGACAGGAAACATTGTTTGGAAACTGTTTGCTAATTGCTTGCTAGTGTGGTCGGGCCTTTAGATATCACTGGGTCAGACATTCGTCTTTTTCTAAACCTTGTTCCTCTACTTTTCCCTCACAGGCGAATGTTCTTCGAAACGCCGCTGAAGATGATGGGGAGAAATTTCACCGTGAACGAGGAAGTTGCAGTCCCGTTCCCTCTGTTTCTTCGATTCGTGCTCTATCAGAGGGTACGGTCTTTCGTGTTCATGCACCCTGAGACGAATGAAACAAACGAATCCCGTTTTGAATCTCAATTTTCTTTATCGATTTGTTTTCTACCAGTGATGATCGCCCTGTCTCTCCCAGTCCACAGGGTTCGACAGGCACTGGGTCCCATACAGCAACAACTGCAAGCCTTGCGGGATCCCTTACGACTACATCGTGCACCTCGAGACTTTGGATGACGACCTCCGCTACATCGTCCACCACCTCGGGATCAAGGAGATCGACGTGACGATGCGGAAGAATAAGTCAGTCAAGGGAAAGGGCCGCTCGTTGGAGGAGTACTTCAAGGGCATTCCGCCGGGCGTCATCAGGGCCATCTTCACAATCTACAGGGAGGATTTCTACCTCTTTGGCTACGATGTGCCGCAGTTCGTCAAGGACGCCTTTTCTAATTCCTCCGGCAACCCGAGATGAAACATAATTTCGACGTCACACGGGTCCGTCACAAGCTGGACTTGGGCCGGACTCTGGAAGCGGGTACTGGCTCGTCGGTTCAATGGAACGTTCGACCATCTTTCTCCGTCTTGCGTTCGTAGTTTTAGTTTTGTATTAATTTAATTTTAATCGTAGTCTACCACGAAGGCTGTTTATCAGTGTGAGTTATTTTATCAAAAATACAGCTTTATATGTTAAAATACCAAGTTTATTTTTCTATGGATAAGAAAGGGTATGAACCGACAAGTAATCAACATCTATCTTTTTACTGTTCTAAATTATATCTTAGACAGCCATTTCGTAAACTGTAATGAAGATTACTCAGGATACCCCAAACATCCAATAAAAGAAAAGAAATTTGTCCCCAGGTAGCCTATACATACACACACACATATATCACACTATAATGTTAGATTTAACTCATTTGTTTGACCCTGGAGATTCATTCATTAATCCCAAGGCCAATACAAAGTTAAAATAAATTGTTTGTTTCCACTTCCCGACTGACCTCTTTGTATTGGCCTTGATTAATCCCCTGTCTGGCCGACCTGGTACGGCGAACCTGTTGTCCTACTCGAACCCAGGTCTGAACAAGCGCGAAAAACTGACACGGAAGGGGTCGTAGTTATCGACTGCAAATCAATAATGAAAATGCAGAGGAAATGAATGATGACGAATAAGTCCTTTTGATATTTATTCCCCGGAATAATATATAATTATTATATATAATACCATTTAATTCTCTGCTTGTGAAGAAGGGTTTCTCTAATTCGACGAATTAATAAAAAAAAAACTAAATCTCTTGTTTATTTATTCACTGGAGACGATGAATGATAAAAATATAGGGAAAAAGCTGAATCACGAATTCAATTATTTTGCGGATGAAAAGTACAGCAGACACAAGATAAGTAGGATACTTTGTTTATTTAGATATCAGGATGCAAATTATGACGCGAAAATGAAGGGCAGTCTAAAAAGTAGAAAGGGGAAGGAAATAGTTATGATTTTATGAAACTTGGGCTGCTGTTGGGCCAAGCGCCGGAGCCTTTTGGGCTATTCGGCTCTCAAGGCATTAAAGACAAGACCAAGGACCTTGGATAAGACGATGGAGTGGTTGGACAGCAAGGTGGAAAGATCCAGAAAATAAAGATGAAGTACACTCGGGGAGGAAAGTGGAGATACAGTTTTTATAAATCTTCGGACATATATTGTTCAATAATGCCACACCTGGCAACTCTAGAAAGTGGGCGGAGCTTCAAAATCATAGCGTTTGTTGCTTTCTAGATTTCCATACACTTTACACAATAAAGATTCTGTAGGTCCTATGATCATTTATACTTGAATGTAGAAACAGGCTCTATATTATTCGTTAATGTTGGTTTGGTAACGTCAGTTCAGGGTAGAATATTGATCATCCTTTTTTAAAACCTACTGTGAAACCTTATTTATAAGTAATGTTTGGCACTAAACTGACGTAAAATTCATATAATTGAAGACGGATCTTAAACAATGACAGGAAGTGTTTTAAGATTTGGGCAGTACTTGTGGAAATCGTGCGGAACAATACAGTAAAGAATGAAATATTATGACGATAGAGACAGAGAGCGAGTACAAGCATAGGCCTATTGATAGAGATACTTAATTCATTATATTTACTTTGAGAGATTAATTGATAATATTTTTCAAATGTTTCAAAAGTGGATAGAGAGAGAGAGAGAGAGAGAGAGAGAGTGGGGGGGGGGGGGGGGGGGAGGGAGAGAGAGAAACTTGGAATTAAGGAAGAGAGAGAGCGCAAGCATAGGCCATCAGGAGATACTTAATTCATTATATTTAGGAGATTAATTCATTATATTTACTTTGAGAGATTGAGTGATAATATTTTTTTTCAAATGTGTTTTAAAAGTGGAGAGAGAGGAGAGAGAGAGAGAGAGAAATCGAGAGAGAGAGAGAGAGAGAGAGAGAGAGGGAAGAGAGAGAGAATTATAGTATCGGTGACGGGGGAAAGGCAGAAGAAAGAGCGGTGAATCGGTTCACAGATACCTGGGAAACGGTGATATGACTGTCAAGATCGTGCTGCACTATGGTACATAAAATTTGAAGGATCATAATATTCAAGTTAATTCCCTAAGAAATTCATACCCTAATCTTGATTTCATTCGACAGTTGCCGTAACATTCAAAAATTGCAAAAAAAATTGTAAAAAGACGTGGAAAATTTTAGACACAGGCTGCGGTCATTCTTGTTCTCTTGATAGTAGTTGTACCAGAGTCAAAGTAAATAGGGTCTGCTCACGAGGCGGTACTAAAACCTATCCCCGCCCCTTGTGAAACGTCATCAGTTACAAAAGGACCATATCTTTATGAAACTATATTTACGATAACATTTTCATATAACTATTTTTGCGATGGCGGTTTGTTTTTTATATGAATTTTCCTTTTATTGCATGTTGCGTATACAACGTTAATGTACAAAAGAATGCCCTTTCAAATGATATATAGCACATTACAATTACGATTAATTTCAAACCCACAAGCGCGCACAGAAAAAATTATCTACGCACACAAAAATGTGCAATTACTTCATCCGTCAACCTACATACATTTACGTTTCGTAGCGTATCTGACTAAGGGATGATGATAGAAAGAAACTGAAAAATGGAAAAATGGAGAGAAAGCTGTTAAAATTTACTATATGATGCATAAATAAAATTGACAGGTGTTCTAAGAAATTTTCGAGGAATTCTAGGTCAAAGACGGACCAAAATTTTAAAATTTTATGTAAATATTACCACATTTTTTCTTACATAATTATTCATTTTATTACATTTTGCCACATACCATGTAAAAGTACAAAGAATGCCCTTTCAATTAGTATATGACACATTACAATTACAATTATTTTCAAACCCATAATCGCGCACAGAAAATATTATCTACGCACGCAAAAATTATAAAAAATTAAGCGTTCGAGGGAGATCTGAAATCTAGCCCCGCCCCTTGTAAAACGTCATCAGATACATCCAGCCAGCTGGACGACGAATAACTTTTTGTACTTTTTTTTTCGAAAATATTATAATTGTTGGAGGTTATGCATAATTAATACCTTTTGAGTGTACAGTTTGTGTTATATGCAAAACTTATGTGTTCGGAAGTATATTTATGTGATATGAGTGCTAATGAGAAATTTGCTGGTATGTTGTTCCCTGTATCATTTTCTTCATCATTTATTCCTTTGATACCTTGTATCGTATATGATGTAATTCTTATACTTTTGATATTGTTTTCTTTTTTGAGGTCAAGTCATACAAATGCAACTGCCATTTTTCACACTGCCTTTATCCCCATTTTGTTTGTATTTATTGCATAAAAATAAGTATTCTTAAGAAGATTTGGAAAATATAATTAACCTATCATTCTAACCTTTAACATAAAAAAAGTTGCTTTTCAAGGTGAGGTATGAACACAGTGACAGAACTAAATACATTTCTTAAGAATTATTTAAAATCTTGATAATATTACTACCTGAAAGAGAGAGAGAGAGAGAGAGAGAGAGAGAGAGAGAGAGAGAGAGAGAGAGAGAGAGAGAGAGAGAGAGAGTGAGTTGTCATGTTATAAAAAATGGACTTGAAGAGACTACAGCAAACCAGTATATAGGTAAGTAAATAAATAAGTAAAGAGTAAATATATGAAGAAAGCTGGAGTAGCTATGTTTGTTCAAACTGGTATATTTTATGTGCAATAAAACAAGGCTTGGTGACTAAATAAGAGAAAGGGTATTAAAAAACATCAAGCATGTGACCTATTACAGATTCTATCAAGATCTTATCAAAAACACCATGCGAAATGGATTAAATGTATAAAAACTAAAGGTTCTTTAAGTAATTCAATGGAGAAGCACCGAAGTGTTACTCTTATGATGTCACAGTATTAGCTCCGCCCCCACTGCCGAGTTGAGCAGACCTTATTATACTTTGAATGGGTATTAAAAAACATCAAACATGTGACCTCTTTACAGATTCTGTCAAAATTTTATAAAAAAAAAAAACCATGCGATATGGATTGAATGTATAAAAACTAAAGGTTCTTTAAGTAATTCAATGGAGACGCACTGGCAGTGTTACTCTTCTGACGTCACAGTATTAGCTCCGTCCCCACTGCCGAGTTGAGCAGACCCTATTACTTTGACTCTGGTCTGTTACTTCTTTTGAAAATCGGGTTTCATCCACAAATCATTACGAAAAAAGCTGAGTTAAGTAAAAATATTTATTACCACAAGTAACTCAGTATGTATTGCACAGACAATTAAAGTTTTATATCGTGCATAAAAATGCTGATGTGTTGGGAGTTTCAACCTTGCGGCAAAAAAATGCAGTTGTGTAGGGTTGTAGTGTAGGCTACTACGAACTGCTTTGTAATGGGAGCATATAGCCAGAAAATCTTTGAGCTGACATGCTACTTTAACCTTGATAAATATTTATGTTTAAAGACAGTAGGTTTGTAAACAGCAACTAGCATTCGATCAATGTCAACGTCAAAGTATCAAAGTGTGAAATCCGTTACGTGAGCCAGCATCCATTGACTTGCGCTTTCCGCTCAAAGTTCTAGAGCTCCTCCTCACATCATAGAAAACGCTCTTGCAGATGCAACTAGATTTGCTCAACCTACCTTAGCCATCGCAACATTTACTTCCATTGACGTCAGCTAACTTAAATTGGTTTGGATACAAACATGAGTTTGTAGAAAGTAAAATAATTGCATTCACCACTTACGATGATGCAACAATATCATCGTTTATGAAGGAAAACGAGTAAATATGTCGCCGTGATACATACTAGAATCAGAAATGGACATTCTATCTACCAGACTCTATGAACATTTATCGGGTTTTTAAGTATCTGAACGGTTTTGTTTTGCAGTTTTAACTTATATGATATAATTTGCAGTGCATTTTCATATTCTAGAGTAAATTTAGCGATATTATGTCTTTTCAGTAAAAACAAATGGAAATTCGATGAACGAAAACTGTATCTTCACTTTTCTTGTCGAGTTTACAAGAAGCTAAAGGTGGCACGGGGAGAACCCCCCCCCCCCCCCCACCCCCCCCCCCCCCCCCCCCCCCCCTGCAATAAGAAGCAGTAAGAATGAAGACAGGGAGTAACTGGAGGTAAAGTATACTAAGTTAAAAATGGGTGCGGCTATAGTAGATTCACATCAACCGTGCATTTGATGTCTAGGCGAGTTCCTTACGACGCTCCTGATTGGCTATTGATAAGCTAGTCACAGGGCTGGAAACTCTCAGTCCATCTCTCCTGAGGAATACTTTTGAAAGACGTATCCCTCAGGAGAGGTGGAACATAGATCCTACCCATGTGAACTCGTAAGAGAGACTGAGTTTCCAGCCCTGTGATTGGCATATCAACAGCCAATCAGGAGCGTCGTAAGGGACTGGCCTAGACATCAGATGCACGGTTGATGTGAATCTACTATAGTAGGGGCCGACGGAAGGTTCCCAACACCCTTTGGTCATGTCTACAGTACACCCTATGGGAAAGGCCAAGGTTGGAATGGAACCCGCCCAAAGGAATCCAAAGAAAGGGAATACAGAAGCAGCGAGGGAATTCCTAAGACTGATGAACCCAACCCAAGGGAGGGGACAGGTGACAGAAGCCCAGGTAAGTGCGAGGAGGTGAAGTAAAGCAGCCGAATGAAAGAAAGAGCGGGACAGACCTTCGAGCATTCTTAAGGTACTAAATACTATACAGAATACTCTAGACAAGCACAGCAACTTCTTCATGGAATCTTTGTAGAATAAATAAATAAATAAAAGAATCAATATATTTTATTTATTACTAAATAGCATCGTTTCTTTAGCCTTCTTCCATCATTTTTATTCGATTCAATTCCCTGTGATTTTCGATTTCATTTTTTATACTGGATGTATTTACTTGCATAAAGAAATAACAATAATAAGGCAAAACTTCTTAATTATGTTGATTAATATGCACCACATTAACAAGATCGTAGATTTTACGATATACAGATTCATAATGACGCAACAACCTGAACTCGAACTCTTTATGCAAGCCATGCGTAAGTCAGTTGTCAATCAAATGTAATATTATGTTGTTATTACTTCCTATGCACTACGTCCAACTTTTGCACTCTGAAGACCTTCATTGGCCACCTGGACAATCTTATCGACCCCCAGGTGTCGATCTCGATCACTACGTTACAATTTCGAGTTTAAATTGTTCTAAATATATTTCATGTTTCGTGGAATAGTTCATTTACGGCTTGTATGCATCTGATGACCTTGAAGTGAATCATTCAAGCTGATTTTTAGTCTGATTATGTCTGTGGCTGCAGGGATATATCAGCTGAAACGGCTTACATCTGAAGAATGTACGTGTGTACACATAATTATATAAACACACACACACACACACACACACACACACACATATATATATATATATATATATATATATATATATATATATATATATACACCCTCAAAGAAAAAAAAAGTATATTTACCTGTGTTTATTTATTATTACCACTACATCATCACATTTACCCTAAAATACAGATGTGCGACACACAAGTGTGAAATAATAATTATAATGATCTAAACGTCGTTCATAAATGTTCAAAATTAAGGCTTTGGGTTTAATAACTTCGGGTAAATGTGAGAGTGAATCAATGTTTTCGATTCCACATTCATATTTCATGTAAATTTTTACATAAACTGGTTTTTTTTTTTTTAGTTATTTTATTCGATTCACCGATACAAATTCATTCAAATCATTAGGTTAAGTGCAATTAAATGATGTATGTATATATATATATATATTATATATATATATATATATATATATATAATGTCTGTGTGTGTGTAACAGTAAATATGTGATCTCGAGGACTAGTACAAAAAGCACGGCGAAACAGTGATTCATCTACATACTGTTTCACCTTGTTCAGTTCGAGCCTTTGGGGGGATCAAATGTCCTTAGGGATATTTGATCACACAGGGGCTATGGTAGATTCACATCAACCGTGCATTTAATGCTTAGGCCAGTCCCTTACGACGCCCCTGGTTGGCTGTTGATGAGCCAATCACAGTACTGGAAATCTCAGTCTCTCTCGAGAGTTCACATAGGCAGGATGTATGTTCCACTCTCCTGAGGGATACTTTGAAAGACGTATCCCTCAGGAGGGGTGGAACATAGATCCTACCCATGTGAACTCTCGAGAGAGACCAAGAGTTTCCAGTCCTATGACCGGCTTATCAAACAGCCAATCAGGAGCGTCGTAAGGGACTGGCCTAGACATCAGATGCACAGTTGATGTGAATCTACTATAGTACTAAACACGGCGAAACAGTGTAGATGAATCACTGTTTCGTTTCACCGTGTTAAGTTAGTACTAGCCCTTGGGTATCAAGTGTCCATAAGTGAATTGGTCATTTACTGAAATGTATAGTATATTATCACTACAAAGCCTGAGATCCAAATAAAGAACCAAATGAAGAAATTCTGATGCTCGAGGTAGGATTCAGGTCACTGAATTCGACAGATATTTGTATGTATGAGCAGAAATGGTTCACGTCCCTCTTCTTGGTCTAGTGGTTATATCTTGACCCTTTTCCAACACGCCGGGAGTCAACATTTCATCCTTTGGTTCTTCGTTAAGATCTCAGACTTTGCAGAGACAAGCGCATCAAGATAAAGTGGGAACAAAGCGAGGAGTTAAGAGGTCTCCGTGGTTACTATGAACACGTATGTGGTAAAAAAGTGATTGGTAGATTCCAGAGTAGCCTGTTTATCTATCTGTATGTATCCATACTATATATATATATATATATATATATATATAAAATATATATATATATATATATGTATATATATATATAGATATATATGATATATATATATATATATAGTCATAATAGATATTATATAGTATGATATATATATATAGTATATATATAGATATATATATATATACATACTATATATATATATATACGTATGATATATATATCCGTATATATATAGATATATAGAAAAATATATATATATATATATATATATATATATATATATATATATGTGTGTGTGTATATATATACGTGTATATGTATATATATATATATATATATATATATATACATATACATATATATATATATATATATATATATAGTATATATATATATATATATATATATATATATATATATATATATATATATAACCAGTCTATGTAAAAATTTACATGAAATATGAATGTGGAATCAATAACCTTGACCAGAAGTTATTAAACCCGAAGCCTTAATTTTGAACATTTATGAACGACCTTTAGATCATTATAATTATTATTTCACACTTGTGTGTCGCACATCTGTATTTTAGGGTAAATGTGATGATGTAGTGGTAATAATAAATAAGCACAGGTAAATATACTTTTTTTCCTTAGAGGGTGTAGCGGTGTTGAATCCCGTAGAAATAACTGTACTGGGAAATAAAAAAACTAGTTCGGGTAATGGCGGGAGACTATAAGGCGCCGTCTTAAAGATTTTATAGCAGTAGACCTATGTTGATGCGCTCCACTTCGATGAGTAACTTCGCTCTTAATTTGAGTGAGTTGACCCTACAAACGGGTGTGTGCGTGCATGTGTGTGGTGGGAAGGTAGGGAGGCTGTTATCGACCACGTTCATATAAATTATAAAACAAACAAGTCATCAAGCGCCTCAGTGGCGTGGTTGGTATGGTGTTGGCGTCTTACCTCGGTGGTCGCGGATCAATTCTCGGCCATTCCATTGTGGAGCGAGAGATGTGTATTTCTGGTGATAGAAGTTCACTCTCGATGTGGTTCGAAAGTCACGTAAAGCCGTTGGTCCCCCATGCAACGTAAAAGCACCATACTAATAAAGATACAAACACTTAATCATCGACATCTGCTCTCCGTAGTAGTCCTAGTCACTTCAGCATTACTGATTGGACCATAACTTGACCTATAGAAAACTATACTCTGTTTTTTCCATCTGTCCATCCGCCTGTGGTGTTTTTGTATAGTAACACTGCGTCCCGAGCTTTAAATAGTTACGCAATGTGTAAGTTTTAGGTAAATAAAAGGATATCTGGGTGTACATTTGCAACTGAAAAGTGTTTTAATAATTTACTGTATGTGAATTACACCGATAATATTCGAAATAGGATATTGTTATTATTGTTGAATGTAAGCTGAATGTAACTATCTAAAGCCCGGGACGCAGTGTTACCATACGCAAACACCACAGGCGGATGGACAGATGGAAAAAAACCGAGTATAGTCAGGTTAGTAAAGACAGCGCACAATTTCACAAGTTAACAATGACTGGGATGTCGGTGAAATTTACATTAGCAGAATTAAACGTTGTGAGTAAGATGAGAGGAATAGTGCAGGTAATCTTTTTGTTCTATGTAGAACTACGTTTCATTATTCTGTGATTACACACGTATGAAAGTTAAGAGCGACACAGAAAAAGATTTTTCGACACATAATCGTCGTAGATAAATTGGGACCAACGATTAATTCCCACCTAACACATCAACCAAAGGACATTTCAACGAAGGCAAACTAACATAGATTAATAAAAACAAAATATGGCGTTGTGCTGTTTGAGTTGCATTGGCTCCTTATCAAAGCTAGCATGCTGTATAAAATATGTGTAATGACTCAACAGGCTATCAAGTCTGGGTGTCCGAAATATTTGAATGGATTGCTACGAATAATACATCTGACGAATAATGTCAACGAGATAACAGCTCAAGGAGGACTCCAATTATGTCAGAATTAATAATTTATGTCTCTTATACATTGATGTTTGAGGTGTTCATCTCCGATTATTTGGCTTGTAACTTCACTTGTGAATGATTAAGTTTATCATTTGTATAGTCTAATAATTATGTAAGTTTAAAGATTTGACCACATAGATACTTTCATATATCATAAAATATGTATAAAATCTGATTATAATGTAGTTTATTTAAATTTTTAAAAACGTTATTTGGATTATGTATAAAATCTGATTTTACTGTAGTTTATTTTCTAACAAAAAAAAGTTATTTGAGCCAAGTTACAATTCGGATGTAGGTTTTGGAGCCTTTAAATTTGGCGCTCCAAGATTATGATACAACAATTACACAATCAGCTACCACTCGATATCAGGACTGAAAATACCTAGTCGTTCAAGAAAAAATTAAAGTTTATTTTTTTTTTACTGAGTGTTATAACTGTGGATTTGACTACTGTGATGCAATACGCTGTAAATAAATAGATAAATAAATAAAAATCTCAGAATTTGCCTGCATATTTTGTATAGGCCTATAGGCTGAATTGAGTTTGCGGTCTCGCAGAGCGCCTTCGGTGGAGTGGGACGCTATTAAGGACTGTCCACACTAGGAAACATTGTTTGCAAACACTTTTTACCGCATATTTGTTTCCCATTCAGAATGGAAAACATTTATTGTTTCTATGTGTATATGTATATATATACACATGTATAATGTATTATATATATGTGTATATGTATGTAATTATGTATGTATACGTGTATATATGTATCTATTGTCAATTCCGCCAGAAGCAAGTTAGCATGACGGGCTCCTTTCTGAAGACTTCCTCACGATCTCTGTTTCTTTTTCTTATCCCTCCTCCAGTGCACTAAAATAGCCAAGTAAATACAGAGGCTACTGCACCGACAAGCATCCTGCCGAGAAGCTGAGGTCTGGACAGGAAACGTTGTTTGCAAACAGTTTGCAAACAATGTTTCCTAGTGTGGACAGGCCTTAAAAGAGAAATAAAACTACGGTAAAAAAAACTACACTTATTGTGAGGGATACAATCAAGATTCCTAGAGCCGAGTTTTTTTTAATTACTCAGATGTTGATTAACTTAAGCACAGTTAGGTATAACTTATACAAATCGTAGATACTCAAGCTCCACTCGGGCTCGGTTTCTACGGCCGTATCAGTTCTTTGATATTTCTGGAATGTTAGACATTGATATGAAGTATAGCAGCGTTCCCTGGACTCCTCCAGCTCTCTAAACCTGTATTGGAGAGAAATATTTTTGTGTACGTAAGTATATCATATTCATTATCTATAATATGAATTTGAAAATAAAATTTAGGCCAAAGGTCAATCGCTGGCATATATGAGGACATTCAGCGATGGAAGTAATGTTGAGACAATTGTTACGAGAGTGTGGTAAGTCAGATGGGAAATAGTGAATAAGAAGGGAGGGACAGTAAAAAAATAATTAAAGGGTTGTAGCTAGGGACTGAAGAGACGCTGCAAAGAACCTTGATTAAGGCCTACAGTGCACCGCGCGAGTAACCCCTATATGGGGTCTAATATTTATATGTGTATATGTCAGACGAAAATGCCTTGTATATTTTAGTAATATTGACAGTATTTCTATTATTCGGTTTGTAACTGTCTGAAATACACTTCATAACTCCAGTTAATCGTCGAGAAAGTGGTTCAACTTCTACCGCATACGGCTGAGCGGTAACTAGCCTGCGGTACTAAAATTGGAATATATAGAGTTTAGGCCGACGGCCAAGCGCTGGTACCTATAAGGTCATTCAGCATTGAAAGGGAAATTAACAGTAAGAAGGCATGAAAGGTGTAACGGTAGGAAAACTTCGCAGATGCACTATGAAACAATTGTTAGGAGATGGTGGAAAGGGAGATGGAAGAAAGGTAATATAAATGGATATTGCACAGAACCGTAAGTATATAATGTATACAGTGCACCACGTGAGGTGCACTGTCGACATCGTTACCCTGCGGGGCCAATGGTACTAAGATGCCTCGATGGCAATCATCCAATGAATTGTTGGTTCTTTGAACCTCGGCCTAAGTACTGGATTCTCCTGGTTTTTATAATGTAAGTTTTGCGAAGGTGCAAAGGGCAACTAATTCATGAATGTTCGAAATTACTCCTTAATTTTTCTAACTGCCGAGACATCCGTCTTGCAAAGATTAAAGCCTGTATTTTAGAAACCGTGCAATGAAAAAATTTTTAGCTGGAAGAAAAATAGTCTCAAGAAGCAATCAAAAATGTTGTCAGCACTGTAATCTCTTAAATAAAAACCTAATTCATTGCATAAAAATTTTGCACATAAGATTACTAACTAATCCTCCGGGTAATCCCTAGAGCAGTTCTTGTAATTCAGTGATCGGGTAAAATGACTTTGAAAAAAAGAGATAGAAAATATCGCCATAGGTCTGAACGCCAAAGGTACTCAATGACATCTAATAAATTCGACGCCTACGTTCCTAGTCTAGAGACAGCTAACAAGGATGTCAACACTGAATTATTTCTCTCCATATACTTTGGCTAAGGAGAGAGAAACATCCTACTGATTGCGTATCAGGCAAAATAGACGTCAATACAAAATGAAATGCCCTCTCAGATTCTCAGAGGGTGGTGTGAGGGTTAAGATCCTGGTTTTAACATTTTCCTTGGCATCCTTTCATGTGGCACATGTTTTATCTTTCAAATTAGATTACCGCTGGATTAACACTTTTCGTAAGCCATGTTGATAGCATACAGTTGAAATACAACGCGTGGGGATACCTTGAACGTACAACCTGCCAACAATACTCTGTTTTTTTTCCATTTGTCCATCTGCCTGTGGTGTGTGCACATACGTCCCGGTCTTTAAATAATATCCTATTTCGAATATTAACGGTGTAATTCGCATACAGTAAATTATTAAAACACTTTTCAGTTGCAAATGTACACCCAGATATCCTTTTATTTACCTAAAACTTACACATAGCGTAACTGTTTAAAGCCTGGGATGCAGTGTTACCATGCGAAAACATCACAGGCGGATGGACAGATGGAAAAAAACAGGGTATAGTCTTCGCATACAGTAAGGAGTCCAGTATTTTGCATAAGCAAATTGTGTTCATTTTATTGATTTCCTCAGCGTCAGAATCACGAGCTAGACAATTTGTTTTGCTGTGGTTCCGTCCTAGAATTGAGACGTACAATGTATGAAATGGCAATTCAACACAGAACGGAAGGGAATATAAAATCTTGGCCTAAGACCAAGCTCTGGGACCTGTGAGGTCAATTAGCGTTGAAAGGGAAACTGAAAATAGAAAGGTTTAAAAAGGTGTAACATGAGGAAAACCTCGCAGTTGCACTATGAAACAATTGTTAAGAGAGGGAGGAAAAAAGATGGAAGTGAATATGAAAGGGGGTACAGTAGAAGGCCAGCTAGGGGCCTAAGGAGCTATGCAAAGAACCTAAAGTAATGCCTACAGTGCACTGCGTGAGGTGCACTGACGGTGGAACTAGCCGCCTACAAGATTAAAAATAGAGCAAACATAGACGTTTTAAGGTTTTCACATTTGCAACATTTTGAAATACCAACAGCTCTCCGAGGGCCATTCAGGGTTGAGCAAAATATTCGATTAAATGTCACTTTAAGAATAACAAACTAAACTTGCAAATACCTATAGGTATGTATATAGTATATATATATATATATATATATATATAATATATATATATATGTGTGTGTCGTGTGTGTGTGTGTGTGTGTGTGTGTGTGTGTGTTACAGTAAGAACACGTACTTAGGGATTACGCGTAATCCCTGAATATTTCAGTGAATACGCGTAATCTCACCAAGGAATTCTCGTCAAGGGGTCAGGTGGATCTAATGACATGCAAGCATGCCCAGTGGATCCAACAAGAAATGGATCATGGTGTACCAGGATCACCTGACGAAGTTTTGCATCCTTCGAGCCTTGACGTCTAAAAGAGCTGCAGAGATTGCTTTTCATCTACTGGACATTTTTCTTCTCTTTGGTGTCCCCGTTATTCTCCAAAGCGATAACGGATCCGAGTTCACTTCACAAGTCATTACAGAGCTGAAGGAAGTTTGGCCAAAACTAACACTGGGTCATGGTAAGCCTCGCCATCCCCAAAGTCAGGGGTCGGTTGAGCGCGCAAACGGTGATTACGCATATTCACTGAAATATTCAGGGATTACGCGTAATCCCTAGGTACGTGTTCTTAGTGTAACATATATATATATATATATATATATATATATATATATATATATATATATATATATATATATATATATATATATGAAATAACTTAATCACGAAAAACGTGACGCTATATATATAAATAAAGGTGATATCACGGATGAAAGTGGAAAGACGAGAATGGCCAAAATCTTTCGGTCTACACAGTAAATGGTCGTGTGGAACCGAAAGATCTTGGCAATTCTCGTCTTTTCATTTTTTTCCGTGGCATCACCTTTACTATATATATATATATATATATATATATATATATATATAATATATATATATATATAATATATAATATATTAATATATGACCTTGATTTTCGATCATACAAGGGTTCTACCAGTACAATGAAACGCGTAAGATAAAATTAACACATGTGTATTTTCCTTAATAGTTACACAGGGCCCTATTGCTAATAATAAGCTACTAATTATATGATTAATATATAGTCGGAAGGTACCCTAAGGCGACACGCGCCGACCACTGTCTTTGAGACGCGCCCTGACCCGTCGACCACTAATTCCCTACTGACTCTTAACTTTTCAAACTGAAACTTGTTTGGGTCACAGGTCTAAGCTGATTGGCCTCTTATAATTGAAAGGGACCAATAAGGGTCTTCGATGTATGGCACTCATTTGAATCACCCACGCCACGCCACCAACGAACATATGGGCATTCGATGAATCAGCGATATCTATCTGATCGTTACTCTCTGATCACACATAGCTACGCACAACACATATAGTAGATTTTCCGTTACGTCTCACACATGAATTTTCTATACAGATCAGTTCATATATATATATATATATATAGATATATATATATATATATATATATATATATATATATATATATGTGTGTGTGTGTGTGTGTGGGTGTGTGTGTGTGTGTGTGTTTAAATGAATCACGAAAATCTGGAACGTGACGAATATATAAGTGAAGGTAAAAACCACAAGGGAAAGTGAAACAAAGGAGAACTGCGAGGCCTTCCGACTCGCTGTCCTTTATTCAGTCTGCTAAGAAAGGACATTGAGTCGAAAGGCCTTGCAGTACTCCTACGTTTCACTTCCCTTCGTGGAATCGTGGCTTTTACCTTTATATATATATAAATGTCTGAAATGGTTAGCCACAATTTACATTTGACGTTTAGAATATCGCAGTCTTCTGGAAATTACACTGAATCTGAAAGCCGTATAGTATTCTGTACACTTGATAACTGATTCAAATGTTCATCATCAAGTAATCTTTAGAAAACTGAAATATTTATTATGAAAGAATCTCATTGGAATGCACGAAAAATTGGTACGTGGCGCGCGAGTAATCTAAATCCTCACAAGTGTTAATACTCCCAACAGCTTAATTCAGAAAAAATATGGAGACTAAAAATAAGATTTGAATATTCAAATTTGGATGCAACTCTCCCAACTTGGTCCCCTGGTCCCTCATTCTCCTTACAAACTTTAGTCTTTGACAAAGCGGTGTTGGGGGAATGATGAGAAAGGAAAGAAGTTGGTTGTCTGTAAAGCAGCAGATGTGGCAGTAACAGGACGAAGACCAAACGGAAAGGCGGGAAAATAATAGAGAAAGCTTAGATAAAATAACCAAAGAAAACCATTACATTTCTGCGATTTCAGGCAGAAATGTCTTGTGTGAACTTGACGCAGGAGACTTCCAGTTATATCTCCTGTGAGGTTAGGCATCTTCTATCAGAGGTAATAAGCTTTAGGTGTTGATGGTGAATTGGTTACGGCATGCCTTCCTCTCAGATTTGACGTCGTTGCGTGCTCCGGTTCATGAGTTGACGCGGCAAAACCACTTGGGCTCGGGATCCAAATTCCCGAGTTATCACGGTAGAGCAAAAGTGTGGCTTTTGATTCAGTGGTATAAGGCAGCTACAGTTTTATGACGCAAATGAATACTCCCAAGGGTGGTGGGATGGTGAAGGCTAGGAAAAAAAAAAAAAAAAAAAAAAAAAAGTTTGTTTAGTTGGATTTCAATCTGCCACGTTGTGTTCCTCACAAGCCAGTGGAATTTTTCCTCAACAGGTATGCATGTAATAATGTGTTTCGTGACGTATTGGTACTTAATGATTCAAATCCAAGTCCGATAATAAGAGTATTATTATTATTATTATTATTATTATTATTATTATTATTATTATTATTATTTGCAAGACAACAATTGTTAGGCCTAAAGCGATTTGGGATACACAATTTTCCAGTAAGATCTGAGGTTCCTGGATGTTTACAGACCACGTTTTTCTTGATTTTCTAAAAAATGTTTTCCGGTTCTTATGCTAATCGTGAATCGTGATTCCTGTTTATAACTGAATGCAATGGCAACAGGAGAGTCACATACAAACAGAAAATTGATAATTATTTTTCTTTTTATATTTTAATAACATAAATTGTCCTGAGTTCCAAAATTTGCCAAGGAAAAAGCGCAATAAAATTTGAGTATAAATCAATCGCTAGGAAGCCTTGAAGGCTGCTATTCCCGTCAGATCTGATGTTACCAAATGTTCAACAGAATAAAAGAAAAAAAAATACGTGCACTGATATTTAACCCATATTCTTGATTTTATAAGCTTACAGTTACTCAATGCCGCGATTTTTATTAGGAGCCATCTAGATCATATGTCAGACGGCCTTGCCTTGTTATTCATTTCCCTGCCTATAGCTTCTCCTTCGAATGGACTAAACATTTTGCCTGGTACGTAAATCTAATAGCCACAGTGCCCGCTTAACTCGAATTTCGTTCGGTATTTACCTGAATCACACGCACGGCATTTCAAGGTCAAATTGAGGCCCACATAATCGGTCACATTTCAACCAAGTGCAACAAGTGTTGCTTAAACGATTGGTCTTGCATACAACGACGCCATTCTGGGCTTGAAAAGGACTTTAACACAGCCGCATGAATCGAAGTCCTTGTGAATGTTTTAAATTCTCAGAGGTAACCACAGAAATATTTCTAAGCTAAAACACTTTATAAAGATCACACGGTCTTTTTCGCGCCAATCCCTACAACCTTTTCAATGACGTCACTGTCAGCGAGAAAGAATGTGGTTCCAACACTTTGACTCAGGTCTTCAGGGGCGCAAAACTGCACCAGTGTAATTCGAATGCCAAGGAAGATAACTACTGTACTAAAATAACCCCTAATAAGAGAACCTTCCCTTTTGCAAACGCTATATCACAAGATACGCCCGCTAATCATCGACAGCAAGTACCGCTGAAAGTCTTACGCTTCACACAGATGAAATTTACATATGATGTCCCAACAGGGGCAATTAAACTGCACCTGCTGAACATCACAAATGTTGTCACAAATGACGATCGCAATTACGACGAGTTAGGGGAGCCATTTCCTCGATCTTAATCGAAGGAAGACGAAGCCCCTCCGTTCCACAGAGCGCCTGGCGGGGAATATGGCTGGGGAGAACAACGCAAAACCCAAGTTTCTGAGGCTTCTGGTGCTGTGCGTCGGGCTCTCTCTCCTGGCGTTTTCGTTCCTGCTGCACACGCAGGATTTACGAATCTTTTCATGGGCCGAGTTGGGAGGTGGCGATCACAGCCAGCTGGCAACGGTTGCGGCCGCTTCGCCTGGGACGAGGCACCACCGAGAAGGATTATCTTTCGTGCGAGCAAATACCGACAGCTATGGCGACACTGAAAACAAATCTGACAAGCAACTTCTCAGGGAAGGAAGGGATTATATACTTTCCGAAAAGGACAATGATGATTTACCCGAACGCACAGCAACCTTACAACCGCTCGCCTCAGGGGCTACGAACAGATCCAGCCTAGTGGCGGGAAACGATTCGAAAGAGCAACTGGAATGGGAACACACGATGGAGACGAGATTCGCCGAGAGAAAGGATTTGCTGGAAGAGAAGTGTGAGAATTACAACGGGAGCATTCCAAAAGACGTGAAGAGAACGCTGAGGGACGCCTTTCTTTATTCGCGAAAGTACAGCTTCCTGATCTGCGTCACTGCTAAGGTAATATCGCAGCCGTTTTCTAAATCCAGTTCTACGGAGTAACATTTTTTTCGTTTCGTGAACGTGGAATATATTTTCTGAAATACTGTATCACTTTACATTTTTTTTCCTCGTATGGGTATTCCATCCTGCTGTCGGCAAGTTTAAATTTCGTACCCCTCAATTAGAGCTAATCTGTAACGCGTCAAGCTCCTGAGCAGCTATGAGTTTATTTTGACCTTTTTTATACAAAAGTGTAGATATCTTCTGAATAACAATGTTAATAATGCGATCATACACTCAAATTATTTATCGCCACTTTTAGGTTTGTTTTATATGAATCTGCTTATTTTTGATAAAAGGTCGTATTAATTCCAGGACCAGTTTTCAGACTATTTGGCATATTTGATCAAATTGGGCACCGCGCGCCAGAGTTACTGTTTGACGCCTTTTGTGTCTTCTAAGAGGAATAAACCGCTACCAGAAACATCCAACCCCACTGCAAATTGCTATTGGTGTGCTCTGTAAGAACGACAAGAATATTTTTAATCGTTTTCCAAATTATTCTATAACTTGCAACTATGATGAAATGCGACGGTTTCGAAAATATGTAGTTTCTGCTGCACGGAAATCGCTTACTCAGCGCCTCAGTGGCGTGATCGGTATGGGCTTAACCTGCCACCTCGGTGGCCGCGAGGTTCGATTCTCGGGCATTCCACTGAAGTGTTAGAGGTGTGTGTTTCTGGTGAAAGAAATTCACTTTCGACGTGGTTCGTAGGTCACGTAAAGTCGTTGCTCCCGTTGCTGAATAAGCACTGATTCCATGCAACGTTAAAGCACCATACAAACAAGAGCTCGCTTACTGCTCCTTCTAGACAAATTCGGACGCTGTCAGCTAAGTTATTATTATTATTTTTAATCACGTTTTCTCATAATGAAGTCCTTGACCGGCAATGGAACTTTACCTTTCCTTTTAAATTCAGTTGCCCGAAGCATGTAAAGCTGGTCTCCAACGCTTAGGATTTTTTGGGTCTTCTTTTGTGTTGCATATCTGACCACAATAAAGACAGAGCTCCTTGGAGCTAAAATCCGAACTAACAGAACGGCGTATCTGTTTGGTAGTCACAGATGTACCTTCATTTTCATCTGAAATGCTTGGCCCCTTCGGAATATGTGATACAGTGGCAATCTTTGCGATAAAATACTGCAAGTTTTTAGGTTCTTCTTGTAAAAGATGTTACAGTTCTGAATCTAAACGGTCTCCGTATACCAAGCTTGCTTTATGATAGACAATATGCGATCGCTTCCTGGCTTGCTTTCTTAGATTTTTTTTTTTTTTACAATCTCCTACACAGCGGAATTAAATAATACACCGAGCTTCTTTGTTCTGCATTATTACTCCTCTTCATTTACGCTCGACAAGTATCGGAAAATGAACTAGTCTTTATATAATTTGACAAATTATATTTAAGACCTAATAAACAGTGAAGATTCAACCATTTTACAGATCAGTCTGCCAGGCAGATAAAGCTACATACACATCTTTTTGCCATAAATATGTAAAATTTGCCCAAATGAATGTAACCCTTATGGCAGATTGCACATAAAAACTTATTCTCTGCTATATGTTTTGGTGTCATTGGATTCCGCATACCCGAAAACCTACGTTTAGACACCAAACTAATCTTTCAAAAGGCCTGTTCACACCAGGAAACATTGTTTGGAAACAAAGTTTGCAAACAGTTTGTAATTTGTAAAAATTTTCCAAATAAAGTTTGCAAACCGTTTGCAACAGTTTGTTGTTTGGAAACAGTTTGCAAATAGTTTGGAAACAAAGTTTGCAAACTGTTTGCAAACACCTTTTACTGCATATTCGTTTCCCATCCAGAATGGAAGACATTTAGTCTTTCTGTGTGTACATGTATATATACCTAGTATGATGTATTGTTATATGGGCATATATATATCTATATATATATATATATATATATATATATATATATATATATATGAATAATTATCACATCGAACGTGATCCATTTATATATCAATTCAAGCTACAAATGTCCTTTAAAGGACATTTGTAGCTTGAATTGATATATAATGGATCACGGTTCGATGTGATAATTATTCATAACAAAAGGCTACGTGCTGTCAAACGCTCGAATTGGCCAACATGGTAGACGGGTTCCATATCGATTCTAATTACGAAAAGCATCCAGATCGAGGGTGATTTGTAAGGTCAGAATCGGTATGAACTTATAGCGTCTCTGTTGGCTGATTGGATAAGCGTCACTGACAGTCCTGATTTCGTCCCCGTCCACTTGGACGGTGGTTCGATCCCATGGGGGACGAAATTATTATCAATTAAAAAATTCCCCTTCGGTACATATATGAAAATATATCATTTGGGAGGTAAAGTGAATTTAGATATTAAAGGACATTTGTGGCTTGAATGATATATAAATGGATCACGGTTCGATGTGATAATTATTCATAACAAAAGGCTACGTGCTGTCAAACGCTCGAATTGGCCAACATGGTAGACGGGGTGTTCCATATCGATTCTAATTATTACGAAAGCATCCAGATCGGGGAGGGTGATTTGTAAGGTCAGAATCGGTATGAACTTATAGCGTCTCTGTTGGCTGATTGGATAGCGTCACTGACAGTCCTGATTTCGTCCCCGTTCACTTGGACGGTGGTTCGATCCCATGGGGGACGAAATTATTATCAATTAAAAAATTCCCCTTCGGTACATATATGAAAATATATCATTTGGGAGGTAAAGTGAAATTTAGATATTAAATGGACATTTGTAGCTTGAATTGATATATATATATATATATATATATATATATATATATTGAGAAAAACTTATCAAACATTAAGGGGTTATGTTCAATTTCTCCCGGACTATATTCCTTAATGCACACCTTACTCTTTGGAAGCTTGAATTTCAAGTCAGTGGCCCCCGTGGGCTTGTTCCATATGAATAGAGTTCATCTTGTGAATAATATAATAATAATATAATATAATGATAAAGTTCGGCAGATGAAGACTGGGCTGCTGAACAACGTACTAAAGACCGAACATGTGCGCGTATGATATAACCAACCCCGCCTACTTAAATGGCTGCTGATGAATCTGCATGTAGATTAATATCCCCAAAAGAGAGAGTAAAAATCGATCAACTCTCATTAAGACTTGGACTCGGGGCCACGGCAGGGGAGAATCTATAGCCATATCACTATACGCTGTTTTTTTCCATCTGTCCATCCGCTGTGGTGTTTTTGTATGGTAACACTGCGTCCCGGGCTTTAGATAGTTACATTCAGCTTACATTCAACGATTATAATAATATCCTATTTCGAATATTAACGGTGTAATTCGCATACAGTAAATTATTTAAACACTTTTCAGTTGCAAATGTACACCCAGATATCCTTTTATTTACCTAAAACTTACACATAGCGTAACTATCTAAAGCCCGGGACGCAGTGTTGTTACCTATACAAAAAACACCACGGGCGGATGGACAGATGAAAAAAAACAGTATAATTACCGCAAATATAGAGCTCCGGAAACCAAAAGGTGTGAATGGGACGAAAAATGTTATCCAGAAACTAATTCCCGGCTGGCAGAACTCTGTCTCAAAAAGCTACTCTTATAAAATATGTCACTGATAATTGTTGAAAATACTGGTCTGCTATTTAACCTTACAAAAGATCGAATCTTGGCACGAGCGATTCGTTCCTATACCTCTATTCTCAAAATCGAATTTAGTTTTAAACGGAAATAATATCTATACATGATATGTATGAAGAAGTTGAGTTCGCCGCACGCTGGTCGTTGTAGTTAATTCACCACGTCCTATCACTCATAAACCCCAATTTGGTTACATAACCGCGTCCTATCACGTGTAAACCCCAATTACAGTAATGTGGCAACCGTTGGTTCACTGGCAATTGGCCTGTCTAGTATAGCAACAGGAACACAATTAATCGGCTGATGGATGCCCTTCACCACGGAACTATGGCTGGTTCAATTAAAGGTAGATCTTGGGTGAGCCCTATGTCTACGAGACGTTCGTTTGGCGGCCGCCAAACAAACGTCTCGTAGGCCTAGGGCTCATCCAAAGAATCTACCATAAAGTGAATCAGCTATGGTGACTACAGAAACGAATTGCGAGCCACAAAGGACAAGAAATAAGCCTAGAGTAACTAACTGACCGAGCGGTGAAGAAGTGATTTAGATTAAATAATATTCATTATATAAGTTTTGACGTTACGTAAGACGTGGAAATTCGGGTACGAGCATGAGTGAGGTCGAGAGCACTCCGGCTGAGTGCGACTAATTACTTCTCCATAATTAAATGCGAAAGTTAGCTGCCCAAAAACCGAAGGCTATCTCAACTCCATTTCAGACGAGGAACTCAAAAGTTTTATACACACACACACACACACACACACACACACACACACCACACACATATATATATATATATATATATATATATATATATATTATTATTATTATCTAACCCCATTAAATACAAGGAAACCCACGAACAATTCCGCCACTGAAGTAAGATTATATATTATTGATAATAAAAACAGAAGAACGGAAAAGTATTATATTCCTATAATGTTCTTAACCCATTTCAGTCGTATATTAACGATACAAGAACGGATAAACCGATATACTGAGGTGCATTTATTCCGTATAATCTACTTACGATTTATCACATTCTATTCAACGTATGAATATATAATAACAATATTATTCGGCGTTTCTATTCTCCGTCAACACTTGTGACCCAATGGTATTTGGTTAGACTAAAACAAAATCTTAATGCCAAATATGGAATTTTTATTTTATTGTATCATGGTCGGGTATTAAAATAAATCAGACGCACACAGATACAACAAATTTCGCATCCTTGTACCCAGCAGAACAAATCCTTAGGATACGTATAAATAAATAAGGTCGTTTGCTGTTCAGGCTTTGTTGAATTCCCATGGTTAGTGAAGGATTGATTGTACGATATTGAGAGTACGGGTTTCCTACGCTTTGCAACATGTGATTCCCTAAATGATTACAAACTGCAGAGAAGGATGTGTTATCATTTTCGTATTTTACTGTTAGCCAATAAATAAATCAAATAAAAGTTCAGGGAGGGACGACTGAGTAATCTGGATTCTAACGCCAGTGTGATTAAAAAAAAATATAACGGAAGCAATGTCAATTACAAACATTTAGAAGTGGTGGCTTGGACATCACTTAGGGGGATATTTAAATACGTGGTAGTGTCAGCTAGGCTCTGGAAACATGAGTTGGTAGACCCAGGAATACTTGTACTTAATGAGAAATGTAAATTCGGAGTAGTGTTAAGTTTAGGATATGGTAGCTTAGAAAAGCAACCTTCAAGTCATTATCAAAAGCTAACAAACTTACCCAGTAACCGAAGTTTTGGCGAAAGCAGAAATGGACTTGAACCATCGGAATGAGTAGTCGAGTTGAGACTTTATCACTCTCCTACATGAAAATAATTCCCGAAGTAGTGCTGAACACTGCAAAACTTGATTAGGTTAGGCAACTTATCGTCGATTACATTAAACATTGAAAAGACGCTTATCTCAAATGTTTTTCTGGTCGAATTCATTCAAAACAACATCAAACCACAAGAAAACATGGGCCATTTTTCCCCCCGCTTGGACTGTAGTACTACACAAAACCTTGGTCTTACCAGTAACAACAACCGTTTCATGGCTCGCTGCCCGTAGTACTGAGTTATATATTATGCTTCACTTATAGCTCATTTTATGCAATCTAGTGTGTATCAAAGCACACAGGAGTTAGCAAGAACGACTGAATGGTCTGCGCCCATATCACTGCTCATTGGCGTCACCACAAACAAAACATTCCCAACGTTTCCACTCACCGCTTGAACATGCCACGGCATGACGGCCCAGACCGTGAGGTTTACCACGGCCTACTTCGTTAATTTCCTTCCTCATTTCCATTGTTAGCAATGAAGAGCAGATTATTGCTTTTTATTCTCAGATGAATATGTAAACAACAATACCAGTGGTAAACTACTAGCGTTTATTTTTGCTGTGAGTTAAACATAAATGCTAGAATCGGTTACTCTTAGCCTTCATTTTTTCCCTTTGATAGAGCAGGAATATAGCTATCGTTAGAGGGTTTGGATATAATTATATTAAGTAAGTGATTTTTGCCTTGCCTCGTTTGCAACACCTGGGAATAAATAATCAAATTAAACTCCTTATAAAGTCAATCAGGCGAATCCGTCGTCAAGCAAATTACATGAATATCATCTCTACCAATTAAAAGAAATCAATCCAAATTTAAATCTTACCTCAGTTTTGGTAATTCCGTAAGATTTTTTTCTTTTTTTATTAAATGTTATAAGTCTTTGCCGTGCAGAAATAAGTCGGGAATTAAACCACATACGAAGGAGAGAGAGAGAGGGAGAGAGAGAGAGAGAGAGAGAGAGAGAGAGAGAGAGAGAGAATGGGGCTGTCCTCCATTCTCACATTTTCTGTACGTTATTTTCACACGTTTCCTTGTTGCCTTCTTAACTACGTACTTTCCACATACACCCCCAGGAACTGGCAGCCCTATGCCGTCTCTTTCAAAGGTGAGTTATAGTCATTATAAATCAAGCTTGGAGGGGAGATGTGTAGACAGATGAAGAACGAGAGAGATATCCCGTGTATGAATGTATTCTTCCTCAGCTTTCTTTTCTTTTAAGCTTTTTAATACAGGCTGGGAATTTTTTCTATAATCATCATATTTATCATCACCAGAGTGCCACAACTATAACTATTCATTTGAATTGACAGATATTCATCTTTGCGTGTGAATATGTGAAGAGCAGGATACTTCAAGATCGAACCGTTAAAGTTTGAAATAACATACCGATGTATATCGCCTATGCAGCCTCCTTCAGCTGATCAACTTTTGTGAGATACTATACTCTGTTTTTTTCCCATCTGTCCACAAGCCTGTGGTGTTTGCGTATGGCAACACTGCGTTCCGGGCTTTAGATAGTTACGCTATGTGTAAGTTTTAGGTAAATGAAAGGATATCTGGGTGTGCATTTGCAACTGAAAAGTGTTTAAATAATTTACTGTATGCGAATTACACCGTTAATATTCGAAATTGGATATTATTATAATAGTTAAATGTAAGCTGAATGTCACTAATACTCTGTTTTTTTTCAAAAATCTGTCCCATCCGCCGGTGGTGGTGTTTTTGTATGGTAACACTGCGTGCCCGGGCTTTAGATGTTACTTCGGCTTCATCAACGATTATACAAATAATTCCTATTTCGAATATTAACGGTATAATTCGCATTCAGGGTAAATTATTTAAAACACTTTTCAGTTGCAATGTTACACCCAATATCCTTTTATTTAACCTTAACACTTAACACAGGCGTAAAAAACTATTTAACCGGGACGCCAGTGTTACCATACCCAAACAAAACCATTGGCGGGTGGACAGATGGAAAAAAACCGAGTATAGTGAAGTACTGAAGTCATTCTATGGCACCACGTCTCCAGTTCTGAGCTGGTTTTCTTAGAAGTTATCTACCTCTAGAAGGCTGCCTGATGAATGTAACCGGCAGGTGTCATTCAGTTCTGTTCGCCGGGTCGCCCGTCTTTTTAGTTACCCTGCTTACAACCACAGGTAAACATATGGAAACCCAACCTCCCTCCAACTCTATACTAATCTGCTACGCCATCTTTCAGGGAGGCGCCTCAACATGGAAGACCCACTTGCTTCGAATGAACGGATACACGAAGTACATCGAACATCCCCATGAAACAAATCTCAAAAAAAGAATGATTGCTGAGTAAGTCTATGAGGCCGTACTCTGATAGCAAACAGATTAGTACCTTCACAACTTGGTAGTACATATATGTTGCTTCCCTCTGCCTATCACTAGTATTCGAAAGTTTATCTATGTGGGGAATTTATCTTCCTTGCTCTTACAATTTTCCTCATGCCACAGACAGTACTTATAATCTTCCTTCAGTCTAGAGGAGGTACTGCTAATCCTTTCTCACTCCGGAAGTGTTGCCTATGGTCTATCCCTATAATAATGTAGTGTTTATAACTTTCCTTCTCTTCCGAAGGACTGCTTAAAATTGTCCCTGATTCACCTTTTGGTACTTATAACCTTCCCTCAATTACAAGTGATGCTATAGTAGATTCACATTAACTGTGCATCTGATGTCTAAGCCCGTCCCTTACGACGCTCCTGATTGGCGGTTGAAAAGCAATCACAGAGCTGGGATTTTGGAAACGCTCTCGAGAGAGAATGAACATAGGCAAGACGTGTTTCACCTCTCTTGATGAATACTTTTGAAAGACGTACCCCTCAGGAGAGGTGGGGCATACAAACTGCCAAGTGAACTCTCTCGAGAGACTGGGAGTTTTCAGCCCTGTGATTGGCTTAACAACAGCCTATCAGGAGCGTCGTAAGGGACTAGCCTATACATCAGATGCGCGGTTGATGTAAATTTACTATAGTAGCAAGGGTGAAACTGAAACAAAGTTTCAATGCAATGCTTTTGTTGAGTTGTGGTAAGCATGCATAAAAACTACGATTTTAATTGCCATCCAATTATGCTTTTAATATTTTGTCAAAGAAAACTAATGAGATGGCTTTGTCTGTCCGTCTGCACTTAAAAACTACTTAGGCTAGAGGGCTGCAAATTGGTATGCTCGTCATCCACAATCTAATAATCAAACATACAAAATTGCAGCCTTCTAGCCTCAGTAGTTTTTTTTTTTTTTTTTTTTTTACTTAAGGTTAAATTTAGCCGTGATCGTGCCACTACCGTTCAGTGGCTGAAAGTTTCATGGGCCGCGGCTCATACAGCATTTTACCGAGGCCTCGATTTCTTCGGTGCATGTTTTAGTTGTTTAAATTATGCCATTAACCTTCAGTTAAAAAAATATGTTTTTCTAAAAATGAAATGGTACTAAACTTAGCTGGGAAAAAATGTAATTAATGGACGGAATGTGGAGCTACTTCTTAACTCAAAACGAGTCACTCACTTCATCCCCAAAGATTTTATAAACTTATGAAAACATTGTTCAGTCTTTGAACGACAGGTTATTAGAAATTGCTCTAATATTAAGGAGTGTAAATGTTTTCAGGAAACTCCTGAGCAGCTCTGAGCTCTACAGAAAAATGCACCGAGAGGAAGAGGAGGTCACCCGTGTGATATCGGTGAGGCATCCGTTTTCCCGCCTCGTGTCCGCTTATACGGACAAGTTCGTCAACGGCAGCCTGTCGTCCCCGGGGAAAAACAAGTATGGTCTTCTGACACGTTTCTGTCTTTTTGTGTTCTGCCTCGTTGGCTGGAAATTGATATTACAATGAAATATATTGATGTTGCATTTTTTTGGACGGGGGTTCTAGGGGTATACCACTTACTGATGACGGTCGGCCCCCAAGTAAGAAGCTGAATCCTGAAAGTTCTGAAACGTATTTGCCAGGTAAGAATGCTTGTGATAACCAAGGCTAGGTTGTATCAGGATGGGCTCAGGCAACGTTGCTGTTTTTTCTTCACAACATTGGCTTTTACCAGTCTTATCATATGCCGTTTTTCGTTTTTTTTTTTTTTACGTTAGTTATGATTTAATGGTTAGAAAGCCGAAAATTTAATGCCTAGACTGCGTATTTTCCGATGTAGAATTATTTTTCGTAACTTAAATAAATTACACGTCACTGGCTTAGCATAAAGTATTTTTGATGTAGAAAAATAAAGGATTTCAATATAATTCATTTTATAACTTTATTTTCATAATAAAACATAAAAAGGCAAAGTTAAGAATTTTATTCCTCAGTGCCGTGGCCTGTGGTCGGAAAAACCACGGAGGGTTGCCAGATGTCACCAGAAAGCCACAGTAGTAGACGAAATTCCTCAAAACGGCAACCCTAATTGGCTGTGAACGATCACATCCACCTTGAATTACACCCTAGATAGTCTTTTCCCCAGGTTACCTATTAACATTAATATTTTTGAAATGTATATGCTTGTGGAATCAGCCTGTAAGATCATATGGTAAGCAATCTCCCATTAATAATAAATTATTATACTCGTATAGGTTTTTATTAAAAAGTACAAGCAAGTTCTAAACAAAATGACTGAATTTATTTAGTTTCCTACTTCCATTGTTTGGAATTTTCGACCTTCCAGCATGCTGAGAGTTAGACTAAGCTGGCCTTTGAATGGGCCTTGGTGGCCAGGCCCGAGTCAGATCATCGAATGGTTCCTTAACTTGACATATTTTCGTCCGTATGAGGACATAGAGACCGGGTATTGCAGCAATTATTATTTGATTCTGTTGATTGGTAAGAGTCCAAAGGTTCGCACTGGGACTCATATGTCCTTCATCATCCTACCACAGCTAAGCACCATCTTGAGACAATGGCCTGTGATGGCAGAAAGCTGACTCAGTGATGCCAACCCCTCTGCCCCTACAGGAGACGAGAAATTACCCTACATAACTGAAAATGACCCAACATTCTGCGGCTATGATAATAAAGATATCCTTAGATTATGTTTATATGCAATATCATGAATACTAATAAGCATATTGATCTAAACCTACCTTGTTACAATTACCCTACACTTGAAAAAATTACCCTTCTCTCTAAGATTTTGCCCATATTACCCAACGCGCAGGCAACTCACCCTACAGTTGGCAACACTGAGCTGGCTTAATCTCATTAACCAACCTATCACCTGTTGTCATCTCGTAGCCCAGCAGGTGCCTTGGCGTGCTTGCCAAGGCGAGACGCGTCGGTTCCTTTTTAAATAATTTTAATTGTGATTAGAAAGCCCTCCTTCCTGAGCTTTGGTGAGATTTTGAGAAACAACCTCGTGGAAGAACTGAGGGGAAAAAGGAATGAAGCCATTAAGAATATAAATGCCACATCTACAAGTGTACTTTAATTATATGTGTAAAAATTCCCATTTGTTTATAATAATAATAATAATAATAATAATAATAATAAAGACTAGTCCAGGGCAGGAGTATTGAATTATAGACCTGCTAGCTATAGTAGATTCACATCAACCGTGCATCCGAGATCTAGGCCAGTCCCTTACGACGCTTCTGATTGGCTCATGATAAGCCAGTCACGGGGCTGCAAAACAGTGTCTTGACTCTCTCGAGAGAGTTCACATGGGTAGGATCCAAGTTTCACCTCTCCTGAGGTATACGTCTTTCAGGAGAGGTAGAGCATACATCCTGCCTATGTGAACTCTCGAGAGAGACGGAGAGTTTCCAGCACCGTGATTGGCTTACCAACAGCCAATCAGGAGCGTCGTAAGGAACTGGCCTAGACATCAAATGCACGGTTGATGTGAATCTACTAAAGTCATCTGTGGTGAGAAGCGGTCAGGACAGGGCATGGGGCTTGCAACGTCATCCCAGAAGACTTGTTGAAAAGCTGAAAGTTAATACCTAGAATGCCACACCTCCAAGGGAAAAATGTAGGTCATTGATAATGACGATAATAATAATAATAGCATCTTAGCCACCGGAAATATAAGTTGCTGATTTCTTCTGTCTTCTCACCCCAGATTGAACCTGTACGAGATAGCCTTGAGACTGATGGGCAAACCTGTTTCACCCTCAGTACAAGTTGCTGTCCCCTTTTCTGTTTTTCTCAGGAGCGTCATAGAAGAAAATGTAAGTAATAGCATGAAATTTCCAATGAAGATGAAAGTGATCTTGCCAACCTAATATAATCAGTCATCAATTCTTGCCTAATATAGCATTACAGTATCTATCTATTATGATGTTGTCTAGCCTAATTCCATCTTGCTTAGCAGAACGTCTCATGTAGTCTAACCTAACCTGAGATAGTGAAAACCTAATCTATTCTCATCTATCTAGCATTAGCCTGTTTTAACTAACGTACCACTATCTAGCTCAGCATTGCCTTACCGTATTTAATTTAAAATGAATTGACTTTAATAATTTCTTACCTGAAATAACTTTACCTTACTATATGTAAACTAATTTTTTTTTACGTTGTTTAACCTAATCTAACCATCAACTCAACTAGCCTATCTATGGTTTTTCAAGACTTACAACTACCACTTATATCTATCTTTTTTATAGGTTTCACCCAATTAGGTCTTAGTCTTTTAACTCAACTGGCGCTCTCATAGCCCAGCTGACACTAGAATGTACCATTCTCCCAGAGTTGTGCGAAGGATATGTCCAAGCCATCTCCATCTTGTACGATCATCATCTCAACTACATATGTAACTCTGATAATTTTCTTTATGGTATCATTCCTAACACTATCCTGCCATCTGACTCCGTATATTCTTGCCATAGTTTTGTTCTCAAATCCAGAAAATCTTTCGAACAGTATTATTGTCAAACCATGATTTGTGCCCTTACTGGACATATAGTACAATGTCAATCTGTTTGACTTCCAAATCTTATTGAGTTTGCCATTTTTGCCTTTCCTAATACACAGAATGTCAACTCACAAGAACCTTCCCTGGAAATTTTCGTTCCTAAATACATGAAACTTTCGATTAAATGTTGTTTTGGCCTATTTTTTCTATTCTGTCTTCATGATTTTTTATTTTTCTTAGATTTATTTTGAGTCCCATCAATAGAGGCATGTGCTGCATTTTATTAAGAAAACGTTGCAAATCATTTGGTCTTTTGCCAATTACAACAGCATAACCTGTCACATTTCTATATTTACTGCAACATAAAACCTTTCTTCCATCTCTTGTTACTTTTTTCGTTGTGACATCTGTGAGAAGCGCAAACGGTAAAGGTGAAATAACATTTCCTTGTAGCACCCCACAATATACAGCAAATTCAGTTGCTAGACCCCATGAACTTTAGCTTTGCATCTGATATATATATATATATATATATATATATATATATATATATATATATATATATATATATATATATCTTTATATGCATATAATATATACATATATATATATATATATATATATATATATATATATATATATATAGCAATTTGTTGTTGCGGGGAAGGACATTCTTTATTTCTTTCTAAGTACGTTATTCAGCTGCTGACGATTCAATACGTCAAGTCCCATTTTCAAAGCTGTGTAATAAAAGAAACAGACTTTAAAAAACAGACTCGGAATGAAAAAATGAGAAATTTTTTTTTTACATATAACATAAAATCATAAACGTCAGCAGCTGAAATACTATATATATATATATATAAATATAAGATATATATCTATATTCTATTATATATATATATCTATATATATATATATATATATATATATATAATCTGTGTGTGCGAGCACGTGCATGCCCTCAAGTATATAAGAATGATTCCTTTCGTTATGTGTCATGATTCCCAGAAGGGCGGGGCGGTGGACATGAACAGGCACTGGCGCCCCTACAGCACCAACTGCAGACCCTGCCACGTCCCGTTCGATTACATCGTGAAGCTGGAGACCTTCGAGGAGGACCTCCGCTACCTCGTCCTCAAACTCGGTATCAAAGAGATCAACGTGACGACCCAGAAGAACAAATCGAGCAAGAGCAAATCTCCGACCTACGAAGCCTATTACAGGAATATCTCGGACGACATCATCGCTAGACTCTATGCCATCTACAAAGAGGATTTCCGTCTCTTTGGCTACGAAGTGCCGCAGTTTGTGAAAGAAGCTTTGTCTAAAACCGTCCGGTGATCTGAGAGTTACTTTTTCGGAGACAGTCATCACGTGGATTAAACTTATTAGTAACCAGAGCAAAAGAAGCTCTTAAACTCTCGACATCAATATCACACTTGTGCTGGACAGTCGTTTCTGGGTATATCTTTTCAATGGGCACTTACCCAAGCCTGCGGTGTCAAAGATGGTGCATAAAAAAATTGGCAAATATGCTCCGCTTTCTCATAGCCCGGTTGCACGTCATTCCAAAAGCATTTGCATGTAATGGGACCTACTCTGACTTAAATCACATCGGTGGAATGTCAAGACTAAGTGTGTGTGAGCTTTGTGATGGTGATAATCCTGAAGACATTGCTGATTCAAGTGCGGGAATGTTTTTTGAACAGTTATCACCTAAGGAAAATGGTTCTCGGTGTACAGGCGTCTCAGGGGAGTAATACCCAGGGGGAAATATTATTGACTTGAGCGAAAGATTCTTAGACCGTAATCGTAATTTAGAATTGTGTGTACAATCATTTCGGGATGGTAACGTTCCTGGAAAAAAATTCTTGATCTATACGCACGTGTCTGAACGGTAAATAATCACCAAGTGAAGTTATTCACCCGAGTATTAATTTATGAGAACAGTAACTCTTCAATTAAATCTGGGTATAATTTAGTTGTTGGGAAAGGATCATATCAGAAAAACTAGTTTGATCAGAAATTGCCTTTTTCGGAAGGAAACACATCAGAAAAAGAATTAACTGCGTCTCAGAAGTTTTTGCGAAAGTATCGGGAAAAATTATTCTTATTGTAAGTTAGTTTCTGGGAAAGTAACACATCAGAAAAAAAACAACACTAATGTAAACATTAGTGTTGTTTTTTCTGATTTGTAAGTTAGCTGTTCGGGCAGGAAACTAGAAAGAGGCACTCTGAATATGAGTTAGATAAAAATTCATTCAGCAGACGTTAGCTTTGAAACAGCTCTCCAAAGTAAAAAAAAAAAAAAAAAAAAAAAAAAAAAAAAAAAAAAAAAAAAAAAAAAATTACCATAAAACTATAAGCACGATAAATGATCTGTGGTAAAGTCAGGCGTTAAAATGTCCTAATTGCTGAGACTGAAATGAGATTGCTAAATTTTTTACTTTTTCATTTACTTCTTCATTTCAGTAATGTGAGTAGATTCTTGATTCATTAGTTGCAGGAGTAGTGGGGCAGGGAGTGCTGTCTTTGCTCTCTTCTGGAGATAGCACATCTTAGTGGAGACCGCCTTTTTAGTTTTCTGTAAAAGACAACTATTGAGATGGCTATTTGTCTGTCCGTCCGCCCTCAAATCTTAAAAACTACCGAGGCTAGAGGGCTGCAAATTGATAAGTTGATCATCCACCCTCCAATCATCAAACATATCAAATTACAGCCCTCTAGCGGCAGTATTTTTAATTTTCTTTAAGGTTAAATTTAACCACGGTCGTGCGTCTGGCACCACTATAGGTGCCAGCAACACAGGGCACCACTGGGCCGTGGCTGAAAGTGTTTTGGGCTGCGGTTGAGAATTTCATGGGACTTGACTGAGAGTTTCATTCAATATTATACGCTGAACAGAAAACTCGATTGCCCCGAAGAAACTTCGGCGCATTATTTTTTAATTGTTTTTGAAGTGAGACCATTGAAGACAGCAGAATTATAACATGATGTTGTATGTCCTGAAAGTTACTGTAATGCAACAAAGGCAGATGATTTCATAAAGATTAATTATTTTTCATTATATGACGTTTAATTATCCTATAATTTTATCCATACTTTAATCAGTTTCACTTTAGTTTAACCAGATCACTGAGCTGATTAATAGCCCTCCTACGGGTGGTCCGAAGGATTAGATTTTTATTTACGTTGCTAGGAACCAATTGGTTACTTAGCAACTGGACTTACAGCTTATTGTGGGATCCGGACCACATTATATCGAGAAATGAATTTACAATCACAAGAAATAAATTCCCGTTTCCATGTAGGCTGAGCGGCCGGGGAATCGAACTCGCGACTACCGAATCGGTAGGCGAGCGCGTAACTCACTCATCCAATGAGCAACACTCCACCGCTGTGCGGATCATGATGGTCACGAAGGAGACGATAGAACCGTTTGAAGAAGAAGGTGGTGAAAGATATCGGGTTGATCAACGTGGTCGGGGCGAAGACTGTAACGACCTGTTTAAACAGAAACGAAATATTATATGTTAATGTCAAGGATTTAAAGTTTAGTCAACCAAACCATCAATACATTTAACGACCCCCCTAGGTAGTGCCGTCAGTTCACCTCACGTAGGCATTATTTACGTTTCTTTGTATCGTCCCTTCGTCCTCTTGCGGCGACCCCGTTCATTCCATTCATGTTCTCTTTCTTCACTTTTATTTTCCACCTTATGCTAACAATTGTTTCATAATGCAAATGCTATGTTTTACTCCTGATACACCTTTCAAACCCTTACTTTTAATTTCCTTTCATCGCTGAATGACCTCATAGATCCCAGCGCTTGGCCATTGGCCTAATATTATATTCCATTCATTCCAATACATATAACAACACACATAGTCATAGTCAGGTGACAGTTTCTTAGAAGAAGGATTTTGTGTACAGGATCTTTCTTTGAGGTCTCTCTTAGCTTGCATTCCAAGAACCTGCATTCGATCCTAATACAGATGAGGAAAGACATGTATGAACTTCCTATAGAACCCAATGCACTATTCAATTTTGATATAGCAATTGTGCATGCTGCAAATTTATGGTTATGGTAGCTCAGTTGGTTCCTCCTGGACTACACATGTTAGTGGTGGTCCTAAATACACGATGAAGTTTGACAGATGGGGCGAGCCCATAGTCTACCAGCAGTGAGTCATCATCTACAACTTCATGGTCCAAGCTTAGGGGGAGAGGGGCCTTTAGGGCTGATCAAATGTATAGTACCTATATGTTTGGTCTTTGGAGCATTGTGCGACTATGCAATGGCCTGTCTCTTGCCTCTACGACTCATGATAGACCTTGAAACCCTTAATGGCCAGAGTCAGATTGCGTGAAGGGGATGGGGGGACGCGGGGCTAAAGTAGATTAACATCAACCGTGCATCTGATGTCTAGGCCAGTCCCTTACAACGCTCCTGATTGGCTGTTGATAAGCCATTCGTAGGGCTGGCAACTCTCAGTCTCTCTCGAGAGTTCACACAGGCAGGATGTAAGTTCCAGCTCTCCTGAGAGATACTTTTGAAAGACGTATCCCTCAGGAGAGCTGGAACATACATCCTGCCTATGTGAACTCTCAAGAGAGACTAAGAGTTCCCAGTCCTGTGACTGGCTTATCAACAGCCAATCAGGAGCAACGTAAGGGACTGACCTAGACATCAGATGCACGGTTGATGTGAATCTACTATAGCAACCCCATTCCAAATTCTGAATATCAAGAAAAGTTTAATTTCATCACAAAGGAAGGACTGAAGCTGATGCTTCAGGTTCCCCACTAGCTATGATCAGGCTTTATTTCAGAATGTCAGTAAGTGCTGAAGGTAAGGAAGCTCTCAGGTAGCGCTACGTAATATAAGGCTTTTTTTTTTTCCAAGAGAGAAATACCTACCCGTAAGTAGTCGTGATAGGGGTTTGATTAAACATTTTTTTAGTTTATTTTTCAAAAATTTTTGTGCACATTCAATTCTGATAATAGAGGTTTATTTTATTTATTTTTTTTCTTTTTTTGCGCAACTGTAACCATCCTTCGATGTGGAAAAAGTTTCTGGTGTCGGTTTCCTATGCAGCTTATATTACAGTATTTTTTGCATTTCTAAAACTGATGCCGGTGTAGGTAATACAGTGATATAAAATCTGTCAAGAAATTTTTATGTAGAACTGTGTTTACCTGGATTATAATATAACATATGGATAGAATGAAATATAGAATTTAGGCCAAACGCCAAGCGCTGGAAACTTCGAGGCCATTCGGTGATGAAACGGAAATTGACAGTAAAGAGGTTTGAAGGATGTAACAGGAGTAAAACCTCGTAGTTGCACTAAATGAATCTACTGTTAGGAGAGAGTGGAAAGCAGGGATGCACCGATACGGATACTTGTTGCCTCCATATTATTCTGTTATTTAGGAGAATATATATTGTTACTAAAATCATTCTTGTTCTCTGGTTGTTGTATATTAAAGGTTCAAAAGTTGAGAGGTTATACAATTGGGTTATATACCCAATTTCAAAGCCATACACTCTATTAAAAAAGAACATGAAGTATAGCTATTTAGTCTACTGTGCCCTTGACTGTGAAACATTTGTTGATTGAATGTCCCAGATTCGGGAATTTGAGACATAAGTTCCTGTCTTGGGGTCGTGACAGAGTAGGTAATTTCATCCTAACTACAATTCTTGGAAAGGATTGTAATATGGAGCAGTTATATAAATTTATGGGGGAGGCGGGCCTCCTCAAAAAAATTTGAATTATACATAGATTGTCTATGTAAGAGCTTATATATATGAACAAAATTTTTATATACATATATTTATGGTTATTTTTATATGAAATTTATTAAAATATTCTTTTTTTCTGTTTAATTTATTTCGGTGTCAAATACCCAGATGTTTGACGCCAGATTTAATAGACACAATCAATCAATCAGCTATTTAGTATTTAATCCCTTTATTTACTGGATATAGTCTGGATTATGGCTACCATTAGAAGACTTTCAGCAATATAGGTACGTTGTGCTTACTCGAGTTCATATGGTGACCAGGACGAGGAATCTGAAATCACTAATATATACTTTTATTCTGATTTTTAATTTAAATATTGGCTAGAAACAGTGAACCGATTCATTTATTTAGATTATGAAAGGTCCTGGTAATGGGATGGTTAATCCTTTGCCTCATTACAATACATAGAATGGTTCTATTAAGTAATCCCAAGAAAAATGAGATACCGGTACATAAATAAAAATAAGAATACGCCAGAGTTTGTTTCACAAATTCTTTGCAAGTTCCAACTCATACTGGACTTGGACCATCTGAACTAAGTTGAAATTATAATTCTATTAAAGATAATATGCAATATATATCCTAGAAATTAAAATGTGGTACAGAAAATTGATTTTATGCCAGCTAGGCAGCTACTTTGCAAATTGTAATTGAAAAAAAAAAGAACTCTATGTTTAAATTTTTAAAAATCAAAGTTTAGTACCTTCAGATTGTAGTTAAGAAATCCGTATACTATTGACAAAAGTATCGGCTGGTATCGGGCAGAAATTCACGATACCGATACCACAAAATCTAGCCGATACCACCGATACCAATACTTGAGCACATCCCTAGTGGAAAGTAAAATGGAAAAAACAGAGAATGTGTGCGGAAGTACAGTAATAGGAATGAAAGGGGTTGCGGCTAAGAACGGAAAGTACGCTGTAAACCACCTTAAGTAATGCGTACAACACACCTCATGAGGTGCACTGATGACACTACCTTCATATGGGGCTGACTTCCTGATGAAAAAGCATTCGCCATGTTTTCCATTTATTCTACCCATGATTTGTCAATCCAGTGAATAAAACTTTCTCCTTTCATATTTACCAGAATATAAATTCGTCACTAATATATTCAAACCATAGGAAGGAATTTCCAAGGAAAATTTATTTCATGTTAACGGGAATTAACGGTAATTTTTCATTTCTTAGAAGGTAACAAACTTCCGACACAATCCGTGCGTTATTATTGATATATATTTAAAAAAATGTGTAATTAAGGATAGGACTACAGGTACATGAAAACCAATGAATAGGGCTCCGATGGCCGTTTGTTCTAAAGGAGGCCATTGCTTAAAAAAAATAATCAGGGAAGGTACAAATGTTAAGTATAATACGCAAAAAAGAGGGAAAGTTTCATTGCTAAGTAAGATACAAAAAATTCAGGGAAGGTTTAAATGCCTTTCAATCTTCTTAGACCTATCTAACTGTATTATAATCTAACAGATGCATCTACAGTTTTCATAAAACACAATAAGTTGCTTTAAATCCATCCTGATGATTATGATTTTATAAGTGATAATATTTGATGTTATTTGGCTAAAGCTGTAAATATAACCAGTAGGCATTTTAGGCAGAAATAGACAGCATTTTTCTTAATGACGAATACAAATGATTATTGGCATAGTAGAAAAGTAACTAACAGGTTTCAATTTACAACTTTCTCAACAATTTTCCGAAATAAAAAGAGCTGTTCTGTGGTGCGAAAAAGCACTGTGATATACAAAAATACTGATTAAAAGTGTGCCCATTAAAACTAGGCAATAAAACTACGAAAATAGAAGACGAGAACGAAACTAGACTAAAAAGTGCAAAATGGCAATACTTCTTCCAAGTTCCAAGGCGACGGCGAACGTCAGTTTCATCAGGTACCAACTCACAAGCACGCTAGTATGAGAGCTGCCCTTCGTAGTGTTAATAATATTGTGGTGTATTTTGCAATAATTTTAATGATGGCTCGTTATAATAGAAATTCGACTGTAGCGACGGACATGTTTGCAGTAAATTACCGATGAATGTTAAGTGTGAATTTAGCCGAATTTTTAAAAAGTGTGAGACCTAGGTACCTTGGATGATGGACACCATTATAATTCGTGGTAAGTTTAAATCTAACTGTAATACGCTACGCTTGTTTATTTTTAAGGTAGGCCTGTTTGGTTAAGATAAACAATACATTATGTAGGTTTGGTGTATTTATTGTATGCGATGTTCATGTACTTGAACGCTGTATTGTGAGAAATAAATTTTACAGGGTGGAATACCTAGGTCTAGGCTAACCGAGACCCCAAGTTTTGGCTTTAACCGGTTATGGTTCTTGCTTGAAGGCTTTCTTTCAACGCTAAAAAAAGGAAAAAATTTTACCACTAATCCTGGCGTTGGATTTGGACTGTTACCACGGACAGTACCTTAGGTCTATCAAAATAATTTTATTCCAGCGTATACTATAAATTTTCAAATAGGTAGTACTAGTAGGCAAATGCATAGGTAGTTAGGTCTATTTAAATAATTTTATTCCAGCGTATATAAACTTTCTAATAGTAGGCTGATGTATAGGTAGTTACAGGGGCATACCTATACCATTGGCATAATGACGAACTTATTATTTGTTTGGAGATACACCGCTTATTTGATACTTGAGTATTTTAATTACTAGGGGACCAAAAACGGCTTATCTTACTGACGTTTTTTTTCTTGCTGCAGGAGACCTTGTTAGTAACCTAAATAGCCTAGGGATTGTACGAACCTGATTGTCTTCACTCGTTATACCAATTTTGAGCCAGTGTGTCAGCTGGGAGCAAGATGAAAAAGTTGGCTGAAAATATTTTATCCTTTTTTGCAATTCCGGCATTTCGCAATGGGATAGGTTTGTTACAGTAGTTGTGCAGAATTGGCTTTCAGTGTAGCATGAAGTGTGTTACAAGGCTAAATGTAATTCCTGTGGGAAGTTGTTAAAAAAAAAACCCTCCTTTTCATAGCTTGCCAAGAAGAAGTGTTGTGCAGTCTGCAGTGAATTGAAGGGTAAATTTTGGACCAAAGGTAATTGAAGGGATAAAGCATAGCTCAACTGAAGGCTTTGGATACTACAAGTCTATTGCTTTTCCCCTGTGGAATTCCCCTTAACCTAAACATTCTTCATTGATTAATGGAAACTGTTGTAATCACCGAAAAAGATACAGGTGTCAGCACTTCAGTTTGAAACAGTTTGAAAATAACCAAAAATATATGGCGATGAATATAGCAACACAAGCACAAGTTTTAATTTGTGCTTCATACCTAACCTAACTAAAGGTATTTGATCCTACCAGACTGCTGCTTTGCCCTGTGGAATTCCCTGTAACCTAAACATTCTTCATAGAATAATGTTAACTGTTATTGTTAAAAAAAATACTAAAATTGTATGGTGATGCATATGGTGACAAATACACAAGTATTAATCTCTGCATCATACCAATATTTAGATGATAATGAATTCCTTGTAACCTAAATATCCTTCATAGAAAGTTAACTGTTATAGTAAAAAAAAAAACCAAAAATGTATGGTGATGCATATGGTAACACAAATACACAAGTATTAATTTCTGCATCATACCAATATTTGAGTAATAATGAATTTGCAATAAAAGTTTTTTTTAAATTTTCAGATGCAGTAATTATGTTCTGTTTTGGTTAAAACTAAATAATACCAAATAGTGCCATTTTATGACAAAGGGAGGAGGCTATTGTTATGTCAGTTCTGATGTAAAAACAATCACCACTTGGGAAACACTACAGCCTAACCTGCGGCAGCCTAACCTAACCAAGGGCTGCATGCCCTACCTGGCTGGGAGTAGAGGGATGGTCTTCAAACTTCTGGATCCCATTTGCTGCCATGACTATTGTAAGCGCCTCTGCGGCGTGGTTGGTATGGTATTAGGGTCCCACCTCGGTGGTCGCGGGTTCGATTCTCGGCCATTCCATTGAGGAGTGAGAGATGTGTATTTCTGGTGATAGAAGTTCACTCTCAACGTGGTTCGAAGGTCACGTAAAGCCGTTGGTCCCGTTGCTGAATAACCACTGGTTCTATGCAACGTAAAAGCACCATACAAACAAACAAAACATACAATGACTATTGTAAAGATAACTGACATAATAGCAACTTCCCAAAAGAAATAGAAGCCCCAGGCTGCCTATGATAAGGCCACTCCTTATCCAAGTAACGCAAGCCGAAGTGCAGCTAGCATTGGTCACATTGAAGAAAGCAACACTGACAGATAGCACAAAATTAGGTCTTTGGAAGGATAGTTCTGTATGCATGTATGTTTAGTAGTTTGGTAAAACTGGGTTACTTAATGGTGTATAATAAATTTTGTATGAACTGTTTTGTTTGTTCATTCGTTTCATTTGTTTGGTTTTATGTATAGCCGTCCATGGATGATTAATGCAGAATGGAAGGGTCTTTATTTCTTTTTTAAAATTTGCTTTATTCTTGTAGGATCATCACTTCAGGCGGTATTTTGTCGTATAGTCATTGTGCGCAATGTTCAAATGCTCTCTCACGGACTTTCAATTCGTTTTAGGTTCAAATAGTCTTTCACCTATATACCTCACTTGCGTTTGATCACAATATTCATTTCAGGTCTAAAGAAACTTGAGCAGTTTCATAGATATGTTGGCTCTCCATATTTTAGTGCTTTAAAGATTAAGAATAATTCTGTACTATATTCTTGCTTTTACTGGGAGCCAATGTAGCTCGATAACTTAATCCATTTATTAATCTGGATGCACTATTTTGCACTTCTTGCAGTTTTCTTAGTAGGTAGTTAGGAAGACCGTAGTATATAACGTTGCAGTAGTCAAGCCTCGAAAGTATTTGGGTCCATTTTGCTGTTTTCAGAGTATCTTCGTTGACATTTTTTCTGATAAATGTAATTCTCTAACATGATAGTTATGCGGTTTTACAATATGCAATATATGATTTTTCATCTATATTTTATTATCAAATAGATACTCCTAAGTTTCTCACTGCTGCTAGTGTTTATGGGTGACGAGCCATTAGTTATTCTTTTGAAGTGTTCATATTTTCGTAGTGCTCTATCTCGAAATGGGAAAAATCTGACATGATTATATCAGATGAAACTTCACAATGATTGGGTGAGGATCACTTATAGCGTAGTTAAGGCCATGCAGTTATATATATATATATAATATATATATATATATATATATTATATATATATATATATACCGCTTGAAGCGGTAGTAGTCGCCACAACTGCCAGTTAGACGTGATCATCAACGTTGTCAAAATGCACACCAACATATATATATATATATATATATATATATATATATATATATATATATATATATATATATATATATATATATATATATATATATATATATATATATATAATATATATATATATATATATATATATATATATATATATATATATATATATATATATATATATATATATATATATATATATAATATATATATATATATATATATATATATATATATATATATATATATATATATATATATATATATATATATATATATATATATATATATATATATATATATATATATATATGTTGGTGTGCATTTTGACAACGTTGATGATCACGTCTAACTGGCAGTTGTGGCGACTACTACCGCTTCAAGCGGAGAGAGAGAGAGAGAGGGGGGGGGGAGACAGGTGCTGTACCCTGTATCGTAGGGTAAGCATAGTTACTATTTCATTCCAAAAAACATGACAAAAAAGTGCCACTGTTGTATAGAAATTGTTATTTTTCATTTACTTTTATGGTTGGGGTTCTTATGTGAGTCATATTTTTTAGCTGCATCGAGGAAATGAATGTTCGCACATGTCTCGTACAATTGAATATGCTGAATGGATATTGTGTAAAGGAACATACTTGTTTAACTGAATGGGCAATCACGCCCGATGCATTTGCAAGCACGCACACGTCCGATGAAGGTAAATGTACGGAAGGGCGGTTGCAAGTTGCAACCGATTAAACCAAATAAACGTGGATGAAAGGTAAGAACACACGTTAAGTAAATGGTTATTGAATATGAATGGTGGAACAGAATGTATGAAGGTTCCAGATGGAATGAAGAGGCATGAATGTACATGATGCAAGTGGAACGCTCACAATGTGAAGACTATAGGTTAAGCTATCTATAGACCTAGGTACGATGGAGGTCCTTGAAGTGACTGCTGGAACATGCACGATGGAAATATCATTGAGAAAGTGCCTGTTAAGAGCAAAATGGTGAAAACCATAAAATCTAACTGACTAAAAATAATAGAACTGATTTTCCAACAGTCTCTGAGAATTGTGATTAAAATAATAGAATTGATTTTCCAACAGTCTCTGATAATTGTGACCCCAGATAACTCGATCAATCAGTCTCTGACTATGCCATTTTTCCACACGAAAGCGAAACCTTGTTTTGAAGCACTGAAATATCCAATTTAGATTTTAGGTATTATTATGCACTGTAGCTTGTAAGCTTTTCTATTCCGTATACTCCTTCAACAGAAGCTGCTCCATGCCGTATGAATGCCAAATCTTGGGTATCGTATCGCTGGTTGAATGTGTACTTAATCTAAGCCAGGCTTACCACCCGTCTGATCTTGTTTTGAAGTCGAGGACGTGCAGTAATTGGCACCCTTTTTTTCGACAAACATTAAGCTGCCTTTTTCCCCTACATAACTTTTGCATTAACACTGATTTCGTTTCACTTTTTCCTGCCGTAATTTATTATTAAATAATGACACTCCTTACCAGTTGACTTATTTTCTTTGGTCTCTTGAAATATATCAGGCCAATCAGAGTTAATTATGGAATCTATTTCGACTCTCTCCTAGTCTGAAGGGCTTGAATTTTTTACTATGAAATAGGTTTTTGCTGGTAAACATTCATCCACGGTCACGTTAGTTGTAAGTGAGACTTAGTCCAACTGCTAAGAATGGAGACTTAGGAAATTTATCTGAATGCTACTTTATTTGTCTCACCTATACAACAGTGGAACTAGATCCGAAATATAATGTATGTTAATGTATTTGGCAGAAATTCGGGGAGAAGCTTGTGTGTGTGTTTGTGTGGAATCATTTTACCTTAGACTTAAGTGTACTGACAGCGATTGACAAAAGTTTAGTTACTGATGCGACACTGCTTTCAATGGTCGTGGGTAAACTGGGTGGGGGGGGGGGTTAATGAATCTAGCTAGGCTATGCTTAATTCCTCAGAAGTTCGCTAATAGCTAATTGTATACTTGAAGAAAAGAACGTTGAAATTTTTTGGTGGTTACATAAGTACCACGTAGTGAGTTTTATATAAGGGAGGCTGGTAGATCCGTTTCACCAAGATTAGCAGAACGCAAGCTATCAGCAAGGTTTGGCCTAGATTTTTTTTTTTTTCCGTGTGCGTGAAGGATATCACACAAACTGTAGTGAGGCCAATCTGTATTTCAGAGTTGCTCTCCGTACCAAAGGAAGAACTGAAATTGCTATCGTTGGTCAAACCAAGACTGAATCTGTCAGAGAGGGCCACTTGGAATCGGATTATATTAGTGATTTAATTTTGAGATCCATTCGTAACAGGTGTTTCAATGGTCTATCTCTCCAGAATGATCACCTTTTTGAGGAAGAAAATCGGGCTAAAACAGAGCAATGCCATGACAATTTCATCATAGGATGAAAAGGTTGACTGATGACGTATCATATCAGTCATATTTCTACAGCTGTAGATTAGAATATGTAAATAATTTACTCATATTTCTTCCGCAGCTATATTTACCGGTGGTCAGTATCAAGCAAAATGTTTTGTTTTCATTTGTTTATCATTACTTCTATGAGGTGGTTAATTTACTGCTTATGTGAGGTTTGTAATTTAAGAGAAAGGTGTTTTCAATATATATACATATAAACATACATACATATACATATATATATATATATATATATATTATATATATATATATATATATATATATATATATATATATATATATATAATAGATAGATAGGATATATACACAAGTTCACATTCCCTGTGATTCATATACATATATCGAGCTCGATATATATATAATATATATATATATTATATATATATATTATTATGTATGCATATATATATATATATACATATATATATATATATATATATATATATATATTATATATATAAACAAACAAACAAACAAACCTGAGACAAAGAGGTAATCATGTACTTAGTAGTTGCAGTCTGGTGGTAGCAAGGATAGCGAAGGGCATGGAACTCAGCTTCGTTCTTCAAGACTTGCTTAGAACCAAAAGGTTAACCACTCCTGAAGGGGAAAAGGCGAATAGTTGGAAATAATATTTACGATATGTAACTATATAAAATTTGACGTAAGAGGAATGGGTTCCCCAACTCATCTGCATTTTAGTATTGGAAGAAACCAAGGGAAAAACTATGCTTCGGCCTCACTACCACAGTGATCGCCAGCTCCCATACCTCCGACACGAAGAGGTGACGGTGATGAGCAAGGTTCGTCAAAACTGAGACGCTCTTTGTAGATTTCACCAATCTTGTATTCGGTTAGCTTGTCCTGCCGTTGCTATGAAGGGAGAGGAAGGAAGGTGTCGTATACTAATAGGTTATATTGATGGAGGGCAATTAGCTACTTCACAATTCACAGTTGGGTAGGATCATATAAAAGGTAAACTCATCCTTTGAGGGGTGGTATTATTGTGTTGGTATTTTTTATAGGTGTTTAGCATGTGGATATTAGTGTAATGGTAAGGAAACGGCAGGCGTTCTGTCTCTCTTGTAGAGAACGCCATTTACATAGTCTCCATTAGCGTACCTACCCATATACATGTGTATTACTGTTAGAAATTCACAAAGTAGAGAAGCCTCTTTTAGCATTGGCAGATATAAAACATGTTATATAAAGTTAAAGTTTGGTGGTTTCAGTCCTCCCACAGGCTATTGCCTCTCGGGCAGACGTAAAGTGTTTTTGTTTATATGCATAAGACGGTTATCTGAAACATTGTAACTGATAACTCATGTTATCGTGTGTAGTACCACTATTATTGCTACTTCTGTCGTCCATGGAGTATTGTTACTAAGGGTGTGCACACAAGTTGTGCAGTCTAGTCCAGATGTTGTGGTAATAAAAACTGAAGAAATAAGAGTAATATATTGAAAATTTTGCAGCAGAGGGAAAGAAAGTAGAAGGCATAGGAGAAAGGGAAACTGGAAGAAAATCCCAAAGCATGGCAGTAGAGTAGAAGGAACATAAGATTGGAAAAACGAAAATAGGAAAAGAATTTGATACCAAAGGTTGGCAGTGGAGGAGGGAGCCACCCTCAAGGCGGTGGCAAGTTAGGCTCACGGACTGTGGTTAGGATTACATACCTTGTACCAAATGCGAGGTCCGTACTTTTCGAGACTGACGTAGTTCGGTGAGTTCTTGTTCACCCGGAATACCATGCTGCAGTAGTCGGTAGTGAAGGCAAAGTTGAAGTTGCGGTAGAAAGTGACGGTGTACCTTATTTCCTGACGATGCGGATGTGGTAGCGCTCCGACCCCTCGTAGATCTGTGCTAGGTTTTTATTTTCGAAAAAGGAAGTAATTGGTGTAAGTGGAAATGACTTCAATTATACACAGGTGATCACATCTTGTGTAAATATATTTAGGGGATGGTAACTGATCTAGTTGGGAAGGACTATCGGAGAAATTTTCAATTAGATGTAAATTTGTATGTATGAATGAATGTATGTATTACTTAATCATTAAGGCTTATGATGATGTGCATGCATGTATAGTATACATACATTAGTATATTATATATATATATTATATATATAATTATATTTATATATATATATCTATATATATATATATATATATATATATATATATATATATATATATATGTTACGGCCATTTTGCAAAATTGGTCATTTTACAAAATTGCCAGCCATTATGCAAAAGGACCAAATTCGTGGTCATTTTGCAAAATTACCTAAATTTCTCAACATTTTGCAAAACGACCAAGATTTTGGTCAGTGTACAAAATAAACAGTATTATTGTTGGTCCGTTTACAAAATCTCCATACAGCAAGCAGACAGATGGAAAAAAAGCTTGTCATTCACTTCTGCAAATCATCTCTTATAATATTGATTCATTTACTGGTTCATTTACTCGTTTCCCACTACGGGTAATTATACTGTATAATTGTCGATCATTCACTTATTATCGCCCCCCCCCCCACCCCCCATCTCTCTTTCCACAATAGTAATGGGAGCTGACTGGTGACACTGTTGTCAGTAAGGCACTGCTGAAAGTCAGGAGAAGACGACCAACGTAGTACTTTGTGTGCATTCAACTAGTTACATACTAAAACTTTATATGTTTTGATGTATTTGAAAGTTGTATTTTTTCTGAAAATGAATAAAATTAGTAATGTTCACTACATTTTATCATTCCCTAGGTTTTTTTCCATCTGGCTGCTTGCTGTATGGACATTTTGTAAACTGACCAAAATCTTGGTCGTTTTTTAAAATGTTGAGAAATTTAGGTCATTTTGCAAAATGACCACAAATTTGGTCCTTTTGCATAATGGCCGGCATTTTTGTAAATGAATTGTGCAAAAATGGCTGTAACAAATATATATATATATATAATGTTATAATGTATGTATAATATTAAATATATACATACAATATATATATACTTATATTATATATATATTATATATATAATATATTGAATATTTAAATAATAATAATAATATATATATTTAATTTAATAATATATATGTATATTTATATATATATATATAATATGTATATATATATATAAATATTTATATATATACATATATTTATATATATATATATATATATATATATAAATATAATATATAGATATATATATATTATTAATAAATATAATATATATAATAATATATATAAATATATATATTATAATATTATATATTATAGATAATTTATATATTAATATAATATATGTATATATGTATATATTTAATGTATATAAATTTATATTTATTTTAATTATATATTATATTAATATAAAATAAAAATATATATATAAATAAATATATTATATATAATTATATATAAATAATATAATATAATATATATCTAAATATATATATAATATAATATATATATATATATTAATTATATATCTTAAAATATATATATATATATATATTATATATATCTATATATAATATATCTATATATATATATATATTATATATATATATTTTATTATAAATTATATTTAATTTTAGATATATATAATACATATATTATATATTATATTTATAATATATTATAATTATATATATAGATATATATATATATATATATATATAATATATAAATATAAATATATATAAATAATTATATATATATAAGATATTTTTATTATAATTATATTAATATGTATTATAATTTTGGTAATATTATTGTTTATATGTAAATATATATATATTTATAATATTATTATATATTATATATTAAATTATATATATATAAATATATAGATATATAAATATATATTAATATATATTATATATTATATAAATATCTAAATATATAATATATATATATATATTTATAATATAATATATATATATACATATATATCATATATATATTTAATATTTATATATTTATACTATTTAATATTTATTATATTTGTTATACTGTAATTTAATATAATAATAAATATATGTATAATATATATATATTATATATTATATATATTTATATATTATAATAATATATATATATATAATTATATATATATATATATCAATAATATATTATATATTATATAGATTATAGATATATACATTATAAATATATATATATATATAATCTTACTATAAATAAGTATACATACAATTATATATGTACATAAATATATATATACATATAAATAATATATATATAATCTATATATATATAATATTTATATATATTATATATATATATACTGTATAAATATGTATTATAATAATAAATATATGTATAATCTTACTATAAAACAATAGTATAACACTAATTATAATTAATGATATATCTAATAAATAATATATATAAATCATATTCTATAAATACATTTATATATACATAAATAATACTGTATATATCTATAAAATATATATATTTAACATAAAATATATATATATATATATAAATACACACACA
>NC_087219.1:49479118-49517495 GCF_015104395.2 Macrobrachium nipponense | reverse complement strand
CTCAAACCACGGTGTTTTACATTGTTATGCGCTTTTATTAGTATTGTTAGTGTATTTTGGGCTCTCTTCCCGATATGATGGGAAGGTGCAGATTTATAGAAAGTTGTTACTTTGTTAGTTAATCTTCAAGTGGTGTAGCGAGAGTCTAAACTACGTTGTGCAATTGATAAGTGGACATATGGGAGGTGTGCTCTACAAGTTGAAGTGCAATTTTTTGTATTTTTCTTTATATTAAAGTGCTCCAGGTATAAGTTGAGATAAATCCTAATCCTAATTCATTTTAATAAGCTAAATTATATACGTATTGTATATATCACGGTCTAGCCAGTGGTGTATATATACTATTCCTAATTTTAACCCGCTTAAAACTACTGTTAGTAGGGGAAATTAGAGATTGCATTGTTTGTGGGGGAGGGGTGGAGATACCAGAGGATGGTGGTTCTGGTATTTCCAGATCGCCGCCTTTCCCTTACATTTTTGTACTTGCTTTTTTTTTTTTTTTTTTTTTTTTTTTTTTTTTTTTTTTTTTTTTTTTTTTTTTTTTTTTTTTTTTTTTTTTTGAGATACCAGAATTCGATGAATCTGGGATTTCCAGATCGTCTCCTTTCCATTTTTGGCTAGTGTTAGCAGTAACTAACATACTAACACTACCAAAAAGTAGTAACTAAGGTTAAATGTAGGCGTCTAGGGAATTTGTCATTCATTCGCACACTCATTCAAAGACTTCATTTACTCCTCTCACCAAGAGAGAGAGAGAGAGAGTAGGCTAATGAATTGTTTATTTAAATTTTATTTATTTCCTGTATCTGTTCGTAATTCAGCGCTAATTTTTATGTTGTCTTCAGGTGATGCTCTGGACGCTATGCTTGAGAGAGGAACTCTTTTCCGCAATTAGAGGGTGTAGTAGCCTTGGTTTTATTGATATCCCTCTCATCAAGAAACAGGGAAAATCCCACACATTCGTTGTGTATATATTTGTCTACTATTTGTACTTTCCCTTTTTGTTTGGACAGCGATATCCCATTCTATGGAGTACGTAATATGTAGTAGGCATTCTTTTATCTTGACTATTTCTCTTTCCACCGCCAAGCGCTTCGGTGGCATGGTCGGTATGGTGTTGGCGTGCCACCTCGGTGGCCGCGAGTGCGATTCTCGGCCGTTCCATTTGAGGAGTGAGAGATGTGTATTTCTGGAGTGAGAGATGTGTATTTCTGGTGATATAAGTTCACTCTGGACGTGGTTCGAAAGTCACGTAAAGCCGTTGGTCCCGTTTCTGAGTAACCACTGGTTCCATGCAACGTAAAAACTCCAAACAAACAAACAAAAAAAAAATCTTTACACCTCCCCCATTAGTCTGCCTATGCATGAGACTTTTTGCTTTGTTCGTTTACTGTGTTTCTATGTCTTTGCCTGTCCTTTTGTTCATTTCTTCTTCTTGACACTCCGTGCCCCTCTCTGGCACCCCCTTCGAGACGGCGGTGGTCTCTTCCACTGATACTGGTGTGTTTAATGATTCCTCGTTCGTGACATGACCTGTCAGCTGCTGGGCTCTGTGCTTGTTTGTGTTTGTGGAGGCGCCTGTCGGTTTGTTGACTGTGCGTTCGGTATTTGTGATGTCACTAACTAACATTAGTTTTCTTAGTGGTGTCGCTACCTGAAGCCATCTGGGGAAATTTTAGTTTTGGTAAATTCTTCATTGTGAAGAATTCATCGATGGCTTGTTGATATGACCCTGGGGTGGTCATGTCGTGCATTGCTGCAAAGATATGGCCGTTGTAAATGTGCCATGGTTGCGTATTCATGTTTTGTTGCATGGGCGGTGGGTGGTGATTATGGATCGTGTTTTGAGTTATGGTTTCCTGTAAGTGTATTTTTTAGTGCTTCACTGTAAGATTTATAAGTTGGGTTTTATTTTGCCTTGACCTCATCGGTCTCGGCTTGTCTCAATTGTTCTCCCTTTTTCTTCCCGAGCTCATCCCTTACTGGACGTATTTTGTCCCTGGAGGTATGTCCTCCTTTGCAGTGTATGCACTTGGAATGATTTCCACAATTATTAGCCGTATGGCCGACTTCACTGCAGTTAATGCAGATTACTTGATTCTTTGCAGGGCAGTGCAGCTCGAATAGCACATCGATTTGTACATATTGGTTGCATAATGTCATGCCGTCTCAGAGCGCTTTTTGCGCCATTTCTCGCTTTTCGAAAGTTACTTTTACTGTTCTAGTTTTTTTTTTTTTTTTTTTTTGAAGTGGGAATAATGACGATTTCATTTACTTTTGCCCATGGCTGTCTTTTCTGTGCACAGTGGATCCGTTCTTCTTTTGTGCATTCTGTTATTTAAGTGTCTACATTATATTACTGACCTTAATGAGTTCACTTGTGGAGGCGTAATGATTTCAAATTTACTTTTGTCTAAATTTATTTACAATGTCTTGCCCAAGGAATCTGTCCAAATCTTCATTTCTGAGGTGCTTATGGTCGCCTGGATTTACTATAAATATGTCTGTTCATTTCCCCAGATATAGCAAAGATTTCCATCTTTTGTTATTTATCTTACTGAGGGCATCTCTTGATTTCCAATCAAATTAGCTGAAGATGTGCATGATTTGCAATGAATTACTGAGGTTTTAATGGTAATGGGAATGAAATTTATGATATGAATGTTTTAGTACTACAAAGAGTTACTCTACTGCCTGCAGGTTACAATTAATTATACCTAATGTATAGAGCAAAGGTCAGTGTGATGCTTGTTCTTGTGTTTTTGTATTGTGTAGAATAGAAGAGTGGAAGGAGAAAAGTGTAAGATTGAAGGGGTGTTATTAGTATAAGTTGTCACAAAGAAGGGTGACAATTTCCTAACACCCTATGCTGGCACTGAAGTAGGGTTCAGGACGATGACGACAACCTAGAATCGAGTTCAGATTAAAGAAAAAAAATACTCACGGCCCACTTCCCTCGAATTCTAGGCAGTGTTAGTATGCATGCAAGATAGAAATCAAGGGATGATGAGAGGAAAGGTGTGGAGGAAGGAAGTATGTTTGGGTGGGTAACTGGCTTGGAGACTGGCGATCGGGCAATGATAAATCGGCTTGCCTCGCTCCGCTCTCCACCATGTATATATATATTATATATAAATAATGGATGTTTGTTTGAGTACGCGCTAATACCTACGTGTAAGTAAAAAAGCAAAAACACGTAGAGGATCGACTCACCTTTGCGTGTCTTGGCAAATTCCTCGTCGATATAGTTCAAAACATTAACTCTGTAGCAAAGGGTGAGAACGCTCATGGTCTCTGCAATTTTCCCGTCCTTCAGAGCTTAGCTCTGGGGGTTCTTCAGCAGAGATTCCTGTAGGAAGAGCTCCTGCGTTTTCTCCGTCAGGTCCATTTTATGCTGCATGAAAGTTATTTGTGTTACGATAGTAAACACGTCATCCTCTTTCCTCTTATATATTTGTACGTTTTTAAACAATTTCACATTTCATTACTGTCAAAAAGTGAAGTATCGCCGAAAGGAATCATTGATACGCCTGAAGGCAAGTATGTTTCAAGTCAAGGTTAAAACATAGATTATTAGGCAAAACCACTTTCATTAGATCTAACATTAACCACCACCAACCCAATTTGAAAACAACTGAGCCATATAAATACAGCATACATAATTTCTTGAACTCAAAGTCATTATAGTTTTATAATTGCATGCAACCATGTTTAGCTTACATTACCGTTTTGTGAGCCTTTAATTTGTATCATTTAATTGAAACTTGTGTTACATGCTAAGAAACTTTATAGTAACTTTTCATTATCTAATTATGATGAGCACATAAAGAAACCGTTTCTTTGCAGAGTGATCTTGAATAGTTCACACTAATTTTCTTGAGTGGCATGCCTTATGGACTTTGTTGTATTCTTTTATTTCTCTTCACTTAAATGAAAGAGATTCATGTAATGTATATTTACTTCTATGTTGATTATTTATGCGAGAGATATATAAGGAATATTGTCTTTGGTGATGTCTGTGACAGTTGAGCTTGAATAACCATCTGCGTTGAGGACAGGAGAAAAAAAATTTGGTGAAATTTGGCTCAAATATTCATTAGAGTGACCTTGAGATAATTAACTAATGGGAAAAAGCTGCTGAGCAGGATTCAGGATTTGTTGCCATGGAAGCGCTAACGCGATTTTTTGTTTTTTTTATCAGAATCGATTAACCTTGCGAAGGTCTGATCTTACCAGATGCTCTGGGCCGTAGGGGGTTAGTGCCGCCAGTGCACCTCAAACGGTGCACTATAGGTATTACTTAAGGATTTTGCAGCGTCCCTTCGGCCCCTAGCTGCAACCCCTTCGTTTTTACCGTACCTCCTTTCATATTTTCTTTCTTCCATCTTACTTTCCAACCTCTCCTACCAATTGATTTATAGTGCAACTCCTTTGAGGTTTTCGTCCTGTTACACCTTTCAAACGTTTTACTGTCAATTTTCGTTTTAGCGCTGAATGACCTTACAGGTCCCAATGCTTGGCCTTTATCCTAAATTCCAGATTCAATTCAATTCTAACTGGGTGCTCTGGTGCAAATGACTATGCCCCGTATAGGGGTAGTGCCGTCAGTGTCCCTCAAGCAGTGCACTGTAGGCAGTACTAAATGTTCTTTGCTGTTTCCCTTCGGCACCTATAGTAGATTCACATCAACCGTGCATTTGACGTCTAGGCCCGTCCCTTACGACGCTCCTGATTGGCTGTTGATAAGCCAATCACAGGGCTGGAAACTCAGTCTCTCGAGAGAGAGTTCACATAGACAGGATGTATGTCCCACGTCTCCTGAGGGATACGTCTTTCAGGAGAGGTGGACCACACATCCTGCCTATGTGAACTCTCGAGAGAGAGACAGAGTTCCAGCCCTGTGATTGGCTTATCAACAGCCAGCCAATCAGGAGCGTCGTAAGGGACGGGCGGCACTGGCCTAGACGTCAAATGCACGGTTGATGCGAATCTACTATAGCTGCAACCGCTTTCATTCCTCTTACTTTACCTCTGTTCATATCCTCTTCCATCTTACTTTCCACCTTCGCCTGATAATTGATTCATAGTGCAACTTTGAGGTTTTCCTTCAGTTACGCATTTGAAACCTTTTGACGACCAGTTTCCGTTTCAGCGCTGAATGATCTTATTGGTACTAGCGCTATGCCTTTGTCCTAAATTTTATATTCATTTTTAAATGACTGTGAGACGACGAGTTTTACCACCTTAGCGATTACAGTTCCTAGAAGCAAAGGTTGGGATTTAGATAGGCACTGTTTTGCGCTCTACATTATGAGGGGATGTATCACCATCTTTTCGTTATATTGAAGACTGAGTGGTTTAGATGGTGATGTATATTTGACATATGGCGTGAAACTTGGACATTTCTTTGGACGTCTGTAAGGAATGTTTCATATTCTACAGCTGGTGGCTAGCCGACAATATTCTAATGTCCTCAAAGAAAGATTGATATTTAAATGTAATGTGCAGTGGATGTTTAATATTCCATATCCAGTGGATCTTATTTTAACACCTGCAGTGAATGTTTGCATCGAATTTTTACGTCGGGCACACTGTCGCTATCAGCTGGACTTAATTAATTGGTTATAGTGTTATCGTTACTAAAATTCTCAATAGTACGGTACATATCTCGTGTAATGATTTATTGCAAATTTTATGTTTATTTTTTGAAAATTGTGCTTCATTCTTTCATCGTGTAAAGTATAGTGATGACGCCAAACACCAGCTGCCAAGACCTGAAACAACGCTACGTAATAACTTTTTAGTTTTCTCTCACCCAAGGTATATATATATAGCTTGCTCGGTTGCTCGCACCATTGTGGAACTATTAGTCATTCATGTAACTGTTATGAAAACGTGACTCATGGAACTCATATTTGGCGTGTTAATTCCCGAAAAAATTTCTGGGTGCGAAAGAGCTGTTTGATTGCAAGTTTGGGTTGGATAGTGATTGGTGATACCTTCACAGTTTTTGAGATTTCATAAATGTATAGCTCAAGGTACAATATGATGGATTTGTTGTATAGTACACGAAGGGGGACTAGCCCAAGGCAACGACTATTGTTCTTTAATCATTCTTAGGCTGCATTCCATTGGCCTCAGTATAATGGTTATTACTATGGGTTTCACGGATAGTGCAAACACGTTTTTGGACAATGACTCGGTAACGAACACTCTTATCAGTACGAGATTTTGCTATAGTGTATTACACCCAGTGCCGTAATTTATAAGAGCATCATGAATCACTGATTGTAAAGAATAAAGACTCGATTAGCCAGAAATAGATACGAACAAGTTACAAAACATTTAAAAAAAAGCTCCGCCTACCTCTCCCTCTACCTCCAACCCCCCCCCCCCCCCTCTCTCTCTCTCTCTCTCTCTCTCTCTCTCTCTCTCTCTCTCTCTCTCTCTCTCTCTCTCTGAAAGTTGCTTCAGTTTGAACTTATTTTGTATGATTTTTTTTCTAATAATCTACATTGTTGTATATATCTAATGATCCACTCGGTTGTTATCTGCCAGTTGACTGATTTATTCATGCATTGATCCGCTCTCTCTCTCTCTCTCTCTCTCTCTCTCTCTCTCTCTCTCTCTCTCTCTCTCTCTCTCTCTGTTTGGCAGTAAGTATCTTCAAATGTGGGCATTGACGTACACAGCATACGTAAGGGAGCGGAAAAGGGTTGCCTAAGGTAAGTTGTATGAGGAGTTGCTTAAAACAGAAGCTTAACCTTTTTTTACTTTTCCCCCCCTGTTCCCCTAAAAACTAAAATATTTGTCAAATAGTAATATATATAATAAATTATATTGGATTTGATCAGTGTGCAGTTGTACACCACCATACTATATAACATTGCTCATTTATATATTGAGCATGTGCGTATAGACGAAAGATATAGGAAATGAAAAACAAAATCTCTAATTCACCTAATATCACAGAATTGTGATGTGAGAAGTGGTGAAATATAAAATGTTAAAAATGTTGGGCAATGTATCTGAAGCAACTATCTCAACAGGAGAGAGAGAGAGAGAGAGAGAGAGAGAGAGAGAGAGAGTTAGTTGGTTGTCATTCAGTTATATCCCAGGCAGCGCTGGGTTAGTCAGCTTAATATAGTATATATATTATATTTATATATATAATATATAAATTATATACATATATAATTTTTTTTTATTTTTTATTATATTATACATATACACACGTATATATCTTTTTATTATATATGTATATGCATATGTGTGTGTGTGTGGGTGCGTATTTTGGTTATTGAATAACATACATTTGCATTAGTCAGGAGGGTTAATGATTATGACGACATAACTTCTGGAGTATCTCATCAAGGCTAGTTTACTAGTATAATTTATGGCATAAGTGGTGCTCTTATGAATTGCACAGAATTGACAGGAAAGCGAAATTGCGATGTAAATGTAAGAGAATTAGATGAGCAGTGCGTTTTAGAGTAGCATTACAGAACCTTTTAAGTTATAGGAGTATTAACGTCATACTATAATGGGCGTTATATGTCTGCACGTCTCTCAGTTATACAATCACGCCCAAACGGCTGGTCCGATGGGCATGAAACTAGGAAGGGTTATAGTGGGGGGACACCCCCCCCCCCCCCACTCCGAAAGGTGGTGGAGATGAGAAGGAATTCCCTGAAACGGGGCTGGTTATGCCCGTAGACTTACTTATTTACGAATTTATCATACATTTTTTGTTTACATTATGTTTGCTAATTCATAAGAATTACCAAGAGGGTTTGTCTGCTGCCATGTTTTAAAAGAATTTAACTCCTTACGGTAGGGTAAAACTGTAATACACTCTTTAATTTAGATCTGCTCCCCATTTCTTCCCCCATTACACCTCTGAGCACACACAGACACACACACACACACACACACACACACACACGTGTGTGCTCAGCTTTTGGTATAAACCATTAATCATAAAATGTCATGTTTGTGTGTTATTAGGTGGATCGTATATCATGTTCTCAGGGGAGATGTGGAGCCTTCTAAACACACTAAACCATTAGATTTTTTTCACATCCGCGAGTAGGTTACGTAATGTGTTTGTTTACTTATGAAATTGCTGCGATCACTTGGGACTAAAGTCATTTTCCAGTCATTTTTTACTTGTTCGTACTAGATGACATTTTAGAAAAAGTTTTACTCGTTTGTATTTAATGTTTTTTTATTTATATATTTCTATCTTTCGCGGACGCAATCCCTTAGTATTTCCAAGGGATTTTTATTTGTATGTATATGCCAGTGAACAATATCTCAGTTGCTCTACCCACCCACAAGCGAAAAACCTGCCGAAGAAGGGATAAAAAAAAGTGGGACACGGTGGACTTGATTTTAGAAGGATGAAACGTTACCAGAAAAACATAACCAGGGAGGGAGAGACTTGCACAGTTTGACATGAGCGGAGCCAGACAGTGCAAACTCCCGTGAACTTGGAACTTATAATTCTCGAGATTTGGTTAGGAAGTATGGGAGTCTTTTGAAAGTTTGCAGTGGTGATCAAGTTCGAAAGTGTGAAGGATACATGGTAGTTATTGTGGTTTGGAATGCAGACAAAAAAAAAAGGGGGGGGAGGTTAGAAAAAACTCCATTAGCTTTTGTTTTGTTTTGTTTTCTTAGTTTTGAGTGACGGAAGTAAACGTTTTACATGTTTAAAAATTGGAAAACACAAATAGAAAACTATCCATTAGCCTTTTTAAATTTTCTTTTTTTCTTTTTAGTTTTGAGTGACTGGAACATATCTTGTAAATTTCGTTTATCAATGGGTAAAAACAAAAGAAAACTATCCATGAAGGTGTCGAGTGACTGGAACATAAAACTTGTAGATTTTGTTTATAAACCTATACATCAAGGAAGACAATGCATTACTCGATGCATGTTATGTAAGTGTATCATTGTGATGGATGTTGGTTTAAGCCTCACAACCGCTCCCCGCTACCACTCCGCCACACAGATGTTCATCGAAAAACACCTGGACAATTTAAAAGTCACTATAAGGCGAACAATGTCCATTCAGGTCATTCAGGTAACCTGAGTGAGGATCAGCAGCAACTCGCTCAAACAAAGCATCCTAAGGAGTGAAGCAAGATCTAAATAGTGGGAAAGATGGGAAAATGAGGCCTTTGTCCCCTAAAGGACTTAATCTATGTATTGGCAAGATGTTATCTGCAGATTCTGGCATTATTATTAATATTTTGTTGATATTTTACTTTTTCATTATTACTGTGAAATACTATCTAGTTAAAGTTTTTTTACATTCAATTTTTGTATTTAGCCCTCAGGACCTGACTACTGTAACCACCTAAGGTCTCTAGTTGAAACTTAAGTTATATAATATGTGCACTAACTGTTATTACTCTCAATGCATATTTTTTTTCTCACCAATATTATTACTGTTATTACCAGTATTATAAATACTATCTTTTATGCTACCTCAGCTATTTTGTGGATAAGTGCCGAGTATTCTTTTTTTTTTATCATGTTGTCTCATGTATCTACTAGATTGTCTATGTTACTGTCTGTATTTTGTATATTCCGTGTATATAGCCCTGAGCTTGAAATACAGGATATTATTATTATTATTATTATTATTATTATTATTATTATTATTATTATTATTATTATTATTATTAATTTTGAACCTGCCGAGGCGACCAAGTTGTAAGCACCCCGTGAGCAGTAATACCTGATTCTCTCTCTCTCTCTCTCTCTCATGATAGTGTTTGGATAGCTTTCTAAGTCTTGAGGTGGAGAAGTCAATGGCACATGATTTATATTACCTTTAAGTGAATGCTAGTGTGGCTTGTTAATGCTAAGTAGGCTCTCGTAAACACATCATCAGACACCTGTGAATCTTGCACAGGAAAAACGAGAGTGAGAGTTCCTTCCTGAGAGTGAGAGTTTCTGAGAGTGAGAGAGTTTCTTACCAAGTGTATCGAAAAAATGTTTCCGAATGAAAGTTAATCGTGATACAGAGATATAGATTCTTGTATTTCTACCTTTAAAAGAAATTATCCATGTATATAAATAATTCGGTGAAGAGAGAAAGTAATTCTTAGAAGAGAATATACGGGAGACACTTTTAAAACAATAAATTGAATAAGATTGTCCTGGCAGGACATCATTTGTGTGTGTGTGTGTGAGAGAGAGAGAGAGAGAGAGAGAGAGAGAGAGAGAGAGAGAGAGAGAGAGAGAGAGAGAATGTAAATACATACTCGTGTAAAAGATCTGTTTGGAAGCTTGTATTCAGTTGCTCTTCAGCAAAACTTTGTATTTCTCAAAATTTTGCATATATTTTAGGTAGATAATTTCATTCATGATACTAGATTTAAGTAAGTAAAAGTAATAATCGTCTTTGGGTTTATTTACGTTTGCAGCTGTTCTCCATTATTTACGTTGCAGCTGTTCTCCATGCATTGTCGATTCGCTCACTTATTTTTTCCAAGTGTTATCACCTGATGTGTGTGTGTATGTTTTTTAAGTTATTGGCCGGTTGATTGTTTTAATGGACAAGTAATTTTTTCCAAGTGTTATCACCTGATGTGTGTGTGTGTGTGTGTGTGTGTTTTTTGCCGGTTGATTGTTTTAATGGACAAGTATTGTTCTTTTTTTAAACTATTGTTTTGAAATATTTTTTCATAAGAATATTGATTTTAGCCTTGATATATGCTATAGATAGCATCAAATAATCTTTCAGGTATATATGTGCTGAGGGCATCCATACCTGAGAGAGAGAGAGAGAGAGAGAGAGAGAGAGAGAGAGAGAGAGAGAGAGAATAACCCTTCAACATTTCCGAACTCTACGACATAGTCGTGAGAGAATTCCTTAATGCCAGTATGTTGTATGTATACTCAGTTCACTACGTATAATCTAGTGCAACCCAAGCTTAACCTACCCTTAATTTAGGGACTGTGCCTTTGTTTATTATATGCGACTCCCTGACACACACACACACACACACACACACACACACACACACACACACACATATATATATATAATTTGTAGCTAATAGTAATCTGGTATTACAGAACATAACTTTACTCTGCCCCAAACTTACTAAATAGGACCTTCGCTTCTTAATCACCGCCATATGCAGTCCAAGTTAGGTATATGTTAGTTTTACCTGACTACTGAGCTGATTAACAGCTCTCCTAGGGCTGGCCCGAAGGATGAGATATTTCTACGTGGCTAGGAACCAATTAGATATTCAGCAACGGGACCTACAGCTTATTGTGGGATCCGAACCACATCGAGAAATTAATTTCTATCGCCAGAAGTAAATTCCTCTGATTCCTTGTTGGCAGAGCGGGGAATCGAACCCGGACCCTAAGATGGGTAGTCGAGCACGTAACCGACCCGCCCAAAGAAATACATTTAATTTGTAGCTTGCCAAAATCTAGAATGACCATAAGGCGATTCCATCATACGTGGTTGCAGGAAACCCATTCAATCAGTGACTTGAAATCCGGCATTACGTTTCGTGGCTTGAAGTATGGGCACGTGAAGAAGGTGGAATTTCGTTACTCGTGACAAATGAACATTGGTGGGTGTCTTTAGCATTTTCACACGTCCCCTTGTAAAGTTCGCAAGGAGGATTTATTTTATACTTATTTCGATGCCAGGCTTGGACCCAAAGAGGAGTGTTGAATGCAGAATGAATGTGTTGGCTTTGAAACTGCATGCCTGGCGGTTTGGTTTGAGTGGCAGTGGGTGTGACGGTGGCGGAAAACAAGCAGGATAAGGCAATGCTGCCCTGCAGCCTTCTGTCAAAACGATCATTTTCCATTGTTTATCCTTACTCATTTTTTCAACTATTTTTTTCATTAGATTTAGTTTGATTGACTTATGATTTTAGGCATAGATACCAAGCACTGGGGCAACTAAGGATACCAAGCACTGGAGCAACTAAGGCCATTCAGCGCTGAAACGGAAATTGACAGTGAAAAGGATTGAAAGGTGAAACAAGAGGAAAGCCTCACAGTTGCACTATGAATCAATTGTTAGGAAAGGGTGAAAAGTCAGATGGAAGAAAGATATTATGAACGGAGGTACAGTAAAAGGAATGGGCCGAAGGGACACTGCAAAGAACCTTAAGTAATGCCTACATTGCGCTGCATAAGTTGCATTGACGGCACTACCCACTTACGGGGATTAGATTTAGTGGTGAGAAAGGCATTGCTTTGAGAGAAAGCTTTGTTTACTCTTTAGATTCCATAATATTTCCTTCATTTAGTCTATTCATGCTGCATTTTTGTATATGCTTACGCCAAAATTGTAAAACAGAAACGGATAAAGTTCCAAAGTGTGAAGCAGTTTTAATCCTCAGCGTCGATGTGATATATATATATATATATATTATATATATTATATATATATATATATATATATATATATATATATATATATATATAATATATATATATATATATATATATATATATATATATATATATATATATATATATATATATATATATATATATATATATATATATATATATTATATATATATATATATATATATATATATATTATATATATATTAGAGAGAGAGAGAGAGAGCACACACACACACTGATAATTAAAGAGGCGTTCATAATATTAAGGGTCCCAGAGCTCCAAGTCGCAACAGGTGGTGGTGTTCAGGAAAACTGGTATACATATATGTATTATGTATAGTCATATATATATATATATAATATATATACATATATAATACATACATACACATACATATATGTATACCAGTTTTACCCGAACACCACCAATATATATATATATTATATATATATATATATATATATATATATATATACACTGCTCTCTTGCAATATTAGATTAGCAAGCGTACAGAGGGTGAAAACTTACTGGCTGCAGGTAGAATCTGTCACAACTCTGCTTTTCTGGCTCTGTGATGCCCTTTTAGATTTGACTTGCCATTTGCAAGAGAAGCTTGATAAAGATTGAGTGCAGAGTAACTCAAATAGGTTTTAGTGCTGCTCTCGTTTTAGTCAATCACAAGATACTTATAAACTTCAGAGTCTTGGCGTGGGTGGATATGTCTTAGGACTACTTCGAGATTTCCTTGGGATCTTTAAAGAACTACAACTTCTTGTGACTGGAGTTCCACAGGGTTGTGTTCTTGGTCCACTATTATTTTTGTTGTAAACAGGTGATATGGTTGTTGCCATGCAACACTTGTGGGTGTAGTAGTCCCCCACTTATGAAGAATGAAGCTGCTCATAGTCTCATTCGTGACAAGGAGCGGATTAATTAATGGTGTAGTCACTGGGGCATGAGGCTGCACTCAAGTAAAACGAAAATACTGTTGATTAGTAGGTCTCGTACAGCTTTTCTATTCATTCCTCCTCTATGAGTGGGTGGAGCTCTGCTGAATGAGTGAACGTTTCAACTATACTGTGTGTAACTTTTGACTCACATTTTACGTTTGAGAAATATGTCATGTTAAGTTGGGTATTTGTAACTGGTGAAATCAATGCAACTATTTTTAGGTAATTTGTCCTTCCTCTAGCAGTGTTGTCCAAACAGTTTCGCCTATTGTACCCTTTATTACCTTCTCCGAGATCTTTCACATTCACAATTGATCCCTGGTCGTCTTTTCCTGCCGAGAACGACCAGTTTTCCTGAACAGCACCACCTATCGATGTACAATAAATGCGCCTTGCTATCCAGCTCCTCGGTTTCCAGAAGTCCTTTATTCCTCCCACCGCTGAACTGTGGAAAGTCACCCAGAGGATTTGCAGTTGAAACCTCAAAATGTCAGAATTTTCACTTAAATATGTAACTATCTATTTATTTGTTAATTTTTTTTCTTTTCTAATAATTGATCTCTTCTTTCTGTATTTTTTGTTACCTTCTGTTACTTCTTTCAAATGGACACCATACTCTTTGGAAGCTTGAATTTCAGGTCAGTGGCCTCTGTGGGCATGTTCGATATGAATGGGGTTCATTTTATAATTAATGATAATAATAATAGTATAGTATAGTATAGTATATTTGTGTCATTATTTGGTACAAATTCATAAAATTAGCAGAAAATTCGCCGAAGCAATTTAATGCTTATATGGCTATAACATAAAGCAAGTTTAATGATTGTACATAGAAGATATGCAGACTTTACAAGCTAAAACATACACATAAAGATAAATAATAATAAATTACATAATAATTATTTTTCAATGTCTATTATTGTTTACATAATTATATACGTATGTGTTAATTAAGTCACTCTAGTTACTATAAGTTTCTCTGTGGTCATTTGGCTTTTCAGGTTGCTTCTATTTAAGTGTAAGTTTATTAAAAAAAATGCTAATAATAAACACTACATTAATGGGATAGAAATGATTATAAATGTTACCTCTCCAGACCTATCCTAACATAAATTAAGTAGAACTCACACAAGTAGTATTACTTGGTAACAAATCTAACGCCCCTCCCCTCTCACCCTTCAGTGTATTAAAGCCATTGAATAGCTCATTGAATTCATTGAAAACATATGTGTAAGAAATGTCTGAAGTCCTTTCTTGCCCAAGCAGGTGCGTGAGAGAACCGCAAAAGGTGATTCAGGACACATCTAGATATATGCCCATTTAGCTAAGCTGTTTGCGCTGGGCCTATTCACGAAAGTCGCAGATCTAAACGTTGAACAAACGGAGGAGCAGGTGCATAATCTATGTGAAGATGTTGATCCTGCGCTTTAGAAAAATTGTCAATAAACTTAGCGCACACCTTTCCTAGCTGGAAGATTGATTGCCCCTCGATACGGCAGCGTGTAATCATCATCTGTGAGATTTATGGATGTCTTTTTAAAGTGGTAATTCGAAATACGTGTAATTGGTCATATATGTATGGACGCGTGCACACAAATTTAGTATAGGTGTGTGTTTATATGTGTATGGATGAATTTTTGCACACTCACTCGGAAGCCTTTTCATATTGGGTGTGGCTGGATAAAAAGCTGTAATGGTAAGTCTATGCAGGAATGGGAAAGAATGAGATTAAGAGAATGTTTAAGGGAGATTCTAAATCTGTGCCAGGCTGATTTTAGGGACTAGGAAAGGTTGGTTATGCTGGGTCAGTTGAAATGTAGTGGTAGGTTGCAGCAGGAAAAGGGAGGTATATATGAGGTTCACTGGCATAATGAGAACGGAGAGACAAGTGGAATTGTGGTTAGAGGGGTTTGTGTTGCAAAGCCATACTTTCCAACGAATGTTCGTAAGTATACAGTGTCATCTCAAGCGGGTTCTTTGGAGCTGGGAATTTAGTGAATGACCAAAAGTGAAAGAAAATCGAATCATGGTCAGGCTGTGAATAAGGTTTGGAAATAGATTGAAAATGCTCACAATAGTAAGGTTTTATATATAAATCTGTTATAATCTGCATCTAGTATGCTGGCATGAATCATGGCATGACACTGAATCTGTACATAGGGGATTTTTTAAGATTTAAAATGGAACTATGTGATGAATGTTAGGAGTCGGATGGCAGATGGCAGGATATACCGAGAAATGATACGTATAGGGAAATTGTGAAGGTTCCGTGTGTAGACGTGGTATGTCGCTGACTCCATGGGAAAATGTGTGATTGTGTCAGCTGGGGTCTTTTGGACGACAGAAGAGGTGGATGACCTAGATCTACTTGGGTGAGAACTGTGAGAAAGGAGGCTAGAGATGAGTGGAGATTTGCAGTAGACAAAGGCGTAATTGGCAGAATTTCATAGAGGCTCTTTGCTTCACAAAGCGTTGGAGGCAATGATGATCTTGATACTTTGTTAGCAAGTCATGTGTTAGTCTGGAGTAAATGAAAGAGAAGGTATACTAGCCTCGCACTAACCTGGCGTATTTTGGTCTGGAAGTAAGTGAAATAACAGGTATACTAGCCTCGCACTAACCTGGCTTATTTTAGTCTGGAAGTAAATGAAATAACAGGTATACTAGCCTCGCACTAACCTGGCTTATTTTAGTCTGGAAGTAAGTGAAATAGCAGGTATACTAGCCTCGCACTAACCTGGCGAATAAGCCCCGCCCACCATTGCATAGGATGCAGGATTCGTAGTATTGTATCTGTTTCGAATTTGATCATTAACGATCATACAAAATATAGGATATTATAAAATCTTGATGTAATATAAAATTTTTATTCTTTCTGCATAGTTGTTGACACTGAAATATTTGTCATTGTATTAAAAAAAACGAGTACAACTGTATCCAAAGAAAGGGAGGCGTGTTGGTTAATGAAATTGCCAACGTTTTGGCGGGATTGTCGCATCTGACACTTATCACTTCATCAGCTGATTTCAGTGATGTCAACACAATTACTTTTACTAATTAGCTAATCTTCAATTTGTATTTGAATTCATGTTTTAGTTTAATCGTAAGAACACTACTCTGTGGTTTATGGCGATCTGGAAGGAATTTGCTATTCAAAATTTGGAGAGTTATTGACTAAATTAAATCGACAACTTAAACAATAGCGCTATATATGTATAATCCATTATATTTGAGGTCTGCAAATCTGGCTGCAATTTTATACAATAAAAGCTATACATTTTAAAATGTAGGCTAGGCATATTCGTATGCATTATAAACTTTTTCATGTTTGATAGTATTATAAAGGAAAGACAGAGGAAGCCAATAATATTTATTACCTACGTAATATATAACACTTTGAAAAAATACACAAACCTACAAACAAGACAAACACACACACACACACACACACACACACACAAACAATCAATCTCTATTTCTCTCAATATGTAATCATTCGTCTTCGTCAAATTCTCTACTGCCATCATCGATGTTTCTAATAAACCTTTCCAATAGAGAGATGGTCGAAGGCTCTATCTTTCCTTTTATATCCATCTTCAACTTCCCTCGTCTGGTGTATACATTTTCTCCAGTCTTCGACGGTTACGCTGTTTATGGCAGTTCTTGCTACTTCTTTCTTCGAAGTTTAGTTACCACGAGAAATACTTTTTTTTTTTTTCCTTAATATGAGCCCAGATAAGTTCGATGGAGTTTAACTGACATTGATAAGGGGGAAGTCGGAGATTTGATGACCAGCTTCAAGAGCTATTTCATCAGTGGCAGACACTTGCTTACATCTGTTGACTTAGGCAAGATCAAAGAGTTCGTGTTTGTTGTGTGAAGGATCATGGTTGATGCTGTGTTCTGTTAGCCACTGGATTATTTCACATTTCTTAGAACTGCTGGTTGGTGCTTTATTTGACATTTTTGAATGGAAAGAAGCGTTATCCATTATGACAAAGGAATGCGTTGGAATATTTGGCAGTGGCTGTGTCTGAAACCAGTCACGGAAGCACATATAGTTCATGCTGTCATGATAGTCCCCCTTATTGCCCTTTGATCTGAAAAATAATAGAACTCCTGGAAAGAATCCGTCATGGCCTCCTCCATGTAAAATTATTAATCTGCCACCTTTACCTGTTTTTAATGTTGGGCCTACTGATCAGCCAGCAAATGTCCAACATTTACCTTACAGAGTCGTTCTGGTTTATCTAGATCAGAGGTGGCCAAACAGTCGATCGCGCCCACTTGTTTGGTCGATCGCCGTTCCCCCGCAATCTTATATAAACAAACAAAAACGCAACCATGTATGTATGTTATATCATAATAATATATATATATATATATATAATAGTTATATATATAGTTTATATATATATATGTTTATATATATATGATTTATATTATTTTAATATATATATATATATTTATATTTATTATAATATATTATATTTTTATATATATATTATATATTATATATATATGATGTATATATATATAGTTTATATATTAATATGTTTTATATATAATATATATATATATATATATATATGATGTATATACTAGTATATATTCAAATAAAAATACATTATTAATACAAATAGAATTATATATATCATAAGGATATATGCTTTATATATATATAGTATATATACTATAGAATATATATAATATATATATCATTATAATTATATATATATATATAATAATGTATGTATGTATGTATGTATATTTGTATAAAGGGAGGCAATTGTACTCATGTTTTATCTTACTATGGCGCTATTTCAATTTTTTGACCCCACGTAATAATATGTGATTATGTAGTAAGGTATATCGTAAAAGAGTTTGTCTTTAGAGTAGGTCTCCGAGTCCAAAAGTCTGGCCAACCCTGATCTAGGTAAAATCTCTTTCTTTGAACTGCTGGAGTTGTGATTTCATCGAGGATTCTCAAGTATTTGTTCCACGCATCAACTATATGGACTCTCTCTCCTTTAACCCTTTAAAGTCCACCCTGGGTTTTATGGGGAACATTAAAAAATCCTTTTAGTATGTTATAGTATGAGTAAATACAAGACCTTTTTACTCCTGTGCACTTTTACAAAATTTCCAAAGTAAGCGAAATAATTGCATGCAATGAAGTATCCCGTATGGGAGCCTCAGGCGACCTTAGGCGGACCACGCTCATCCCGTATGGGATTTTTTGGGCCGTGCGGGCAAAAAATTTTGATTCGCCCACAAAACATATGCTTATTATTGATGAATCACTTTTTTTTGTTCCACAATGTATAATAGAAACACATATATGGTTTTACAATTTAATTAATATAAAAAATAAGTATACATTAAATACAAAAATAGTATAAAAATACAGAAAACACTATAAAAAACTCCAATACAAAAATAGTATATAAATACACAAAACTGTAAAAAAAATAATACAAAAATAGTATAAAAATAGACAAAACACTATAAACAACTCTCATAACAAACAACTTATTTCGAAATCTTATGGAACAAAGCAAAACAATTCCTTTCTTCAGTAAGGCAAAGGGCCACCTTGCAATCCTCACACATCCAGCGGGATCTGTGGATGTGGCCTGCACCAGAACAGAACTTGCAAGCCTGCCTCATGGTGACATGCTTTGGCATGTGTAGGGCAGTGGCATTCTGGCGTGTCTCAATACTTGGCACAACTGCCCGTTGGCCCCTTCTTGGCAAAGCAAAATCTCTGGTGCCAAGAGGATTCCTGGTTATTCTGAAGGCTGACGACTTGAAGCTTCTGAGCCAATTGGAGATATCCAGACAGAAGTCCTTGAGGGGCTTTGGGTTTTCCTGCAAAGCCAGGCAATCTCTCTTGTACAAAATCCAGGCATTGCAGATGATCAAGTCAAGGAGGTAAGCAAAGAGCCTCATGTAGTACCTCTTTGCTTTGAAGGGGGTCCTGTACAGGTGTGCCAACATGTCACTCTTGTCAATGCCCCCCATGCGGTTGTTGTACATCTGGATGACAGATGGGCAAGGAATGGGAACCTTCTTCTTGGCTGCCCTGTCGTACTGCTCCACTGTTCCCATGGGCTCCACACCAACATCAGAGGCCAAGATTGTCACAATGCTGTTGAACTTCCATCTTGCAACAAGGATGCCATCAGAAGAGACAGTCCAGTGTCCCCCTTTGTGTTGCTTTCTTGTTCATCTCCTTCACAGACGTCAGGGGAGGATGACCAACTCGGTTTTCCCTGGTAGTGCCCACATACCGGCATCCATACTGTGATCTCAAGTACTTGGCCAACCCTATACTTGTGAAGTAGTTGTCTGCATACACTGCTGAGTTACTGGGGTCCTTGATGGTATTCACTAAGGCGACAACAAACTTGGAAGTTACAGACATGGCTTTCTCCTCCTCAGATAGCATAGTATGGTGGCTCACAAAGGTTGTCTCCCCTTGGTACATAAGAATATCATGCACAAACCCATCCACACTGGAGCGGCAGAACAACTTGAAGCCCCACTTGTCAGGCTTCTTTGCGACATACTGGCGAAGGTTACCAGCCCTTGTGCCCTTATAGGCGACCATCACTTCTTCAATGGAGTGGATAGGAGTCTCAGGAACTTTCAAGAACTCTCTGGTGACCTTGGTGAAGGGGACTCTCACCTTGAAGAACCGATCTTGGGATGCAGCTGCCTGGTCATTGTCGCTGAAGTGAAGGGAAGATCGAATTGCCTTGAAGCGGTTCCTGGACATTAAGTCTGCAACTTGAGGAATCCTGGTGTTCACGGCCCAGAAGTCAACTATGCTAGGGAGAGGAACCAGGCCCATGTACACGATGAGGCCAAGGAAAACCATGAGATCCTCTTCTGACATGTGGAAGTTGCTGCCTACATCCTTCTGTCTTGAGTACAGGTTGGATTGATACACAATGTGTTCCCTCAATTCAGCTGTGAAGAACTGGGAGAAATATTCATAAGGTTCCCTCAAATAGTCAGGCTTCTGATGAATGAAGTTGGGCAGGGCACGGATATCAGTGTCTTCCTTCTTCCATTCATCAGCACGAGACCTCTTAGGGTTAGGCTCACCTTCCTCTTCCATAGGCATCGCTTGAGGGACAACAACATTGACCTTGCGAGCTGAAACAATAATAAAGTAACATTAGTAAAACAGTAAATGTGTGTGTGTGCATGCATGTGTATGTCAAGTGAGTATGCATGTGTGTGTGCGTGTGTGTGCATGTGTATGTCAGTGAGTATGCAAGTAAACAAATAAGATTTTAAAATACCCAATGTTTACAAACCATTTAAAGGGCAACAAATTTAAATACCATTATAACAACGAGACTTTTAAATACAATGTTTACAACACATTTCTCTCTCTCTCTCTCTCGTCTCTCTCCTCTCTCTCTCTGCTCTCTCTCTCTTGCTCTTCTCTCTCTCTCTCTAAGGATGTCTCATACTAACCTCTAGAGTTAAGAGGGTCAAAGGCATTGTCCTGAGTAAGGCCTTCGTCAGGAATGTAGGTAGGGTCGTCATCATCACTGTCAATGTCCAAAGGGCTCACGTCGACATCACTTCCTTCAGCGTCATCAGGGGCTACCCATGGTACACGTTCCTGAGTCTCCAATGCAGCATTGCGTTGCCCATAAAACATACTGCTTTGAAACTGCAAAAATAAAAAAACAATTTTAAAATCATGTAATGAAAGAACAATGTAACTTTCCCTAACAAAAACCTATCATTCAATCCCTTGTAAGGTAATAATTTATATGCACATGAGCCTAACATCTATAAATCATCACTATTATATCTAGAAATATTGTTAAAATTATTCACAAATGTCTGAAACAAGCACTAAAAAAAATTACTTGACGTCTTATTCTACTGGCCGTTGTAACCGTTACGGTCCGATACATCCCTCATGGGATGAGCGTGGTCCGCCTAAGAACGACCGAAGTATCCCGCAAGGGATCTATACTTTTTTTTTTTTTTTGTCACTACGACACGTCAGTAACACTACAGCCCTTCAAACCAACATCAAAAGGTAAGTATATCACTAGGCTTCACTATCCCACAGTCACTGTGTACTTACCATGATTACGAAGTTTGGGGGGAGGGGGGGGGACTTGGAGGTTACTGCGGTACGTCTTCACTGTTTTCCAACTTGTGCACGACTGCGGTGTCTGTCGAAGGCCCTCCAGCTTTTGTGCGAGGGCCTGGCGGCTTCTGATTGGTTGATTCAAAGAGCAGAGGAGTGTTGCTATGAGTTGCCAAAGCGTCAATTTCATACAAGCTCAAACTTGTTCACCACGACTACCCGAAAGTAGCTGTTATAAAGATCCCAAACGGGATCTCTGGTCGTTAAAGGGTTAACAAATCTTCCGCTTCTAACCTTCTTATAACGGAAGCCAAGTTGTTTCACAAGTAAGCGTAGAGACGTCTGTTTGTTTGTTTGTTTGTTTTTTTGTATGGTGTTTTTACGTTGCATGGAACCAATGGTTATTCAGCAATGGGACCAACGGCTTTACGTGACTTCCGAACCACGTCGAGAGAACTTCTATCACCAGAAATTCACATCTCTCACTCCTCAATGGAATGGCCGAGAATCGAACCCGCGACCACCGAGGTGAGAAGCAAACACCAAACCAACCACGGCGCCAGGAAAGCCTAAATGTGGCTCCTTCACTTTTCCAGTACAGATTCTACGATGGGAATTTCACCCCTTTCAAAAAAAGAGAAGCACACTTTTATCAAAGTCGTTGACTGCTCCCAGCACAGGCGATAGATATCCTAGTCCTACAGGGTGGAGATATTATATTCCATGGTCTCTTTTTGCCGTCGTTTTACACGTTGAAGGGTTCGGATAGAGAGATCCCTGTACAAGCAGCAGTAGCAGCAGTCTTACTCTCAACATCCATCTCGCTTTCTATTTTATCTTGATTTCGATAATGATGCTATATACATTCAAAATAATAATAGTTCTTGATTGGCTCGTTAACCGTGAATTGCAATGGGCCTCTTCTTGCTTGAGCCGTGGCACATCTCCCCGTCAAAATGGAATCATGTCCTTTAGAATTTTGTACACATGTATATACATGAATACATATATACATATATATATATATATATATATATATATATATATATATATATATATATATATATATATATATGTATATATGTATATATATGATATATATATATATATATATATATATATATATATATATATATATATATTATGTAGCACTGTATGTTCTCCGCCAAGTGTCTTTTATCTTTCACAGCACTTGTTACCAATAACAGCTGTTAACGAGACAGCAAATGAGTCTGAGTATGGTCAGCGCATATGTAAGCCTACGTGTACAGTAGCTATAGAGTGAGCCTACTCAAATTCTGGTAGATTTCAGGACCGTCATCTAATTTACATTTATCTACAGATAGTCTATTTAACCAGTGAATGGGTCGTTCCTCCGGTTAACAGGTCCGTGAAGGCAGTTCCGTTCGTGCAGATCTATTTGGCCGTTTGTCCTCATTTGCTGTCTCGTTAACAGCTGTTATTGGTAACAAGTGCTGTGAAAGATAAAAGACACTTGGCGGAGAACATACAGTGCTACATATACATATACATATACATATACATATACATACATGTGTGTAAACATATAGCCTTGCATACTTTATTGGATCTTACTGGATAACTGAGAATATCTTTTATGAAGAATGTTAATAATCTGTCAAGACAGCAGTTTCATGCCATTTTAGAGCCAATTGAAGGGGAAATATAAAAGTTATATAGTTTTTAATGTATTTATTGGTTAATAATAATACTGAATCGGGAAATATATGCCGAAAAATTATATGTATGTACGAGTATCTTTCTTATATGCCAAGGAACGTGTATTAAAATAACATAACGTTAAAGTTATAATTTAAAGATAAGAGCAAACGAAGGCAATTAACCACATATATATAGCTTACAGCTTCATTTACAACACGACTGCATAAATTCATAAACAAACCATATAAATATAATTGGTTAAGTGTATAGTAGCATAAAACAAGGGGTAAATAAATTATTGGAACTAGATCTATACGGGGCTACCACAGTGCCTCGGTGGCATGGTCGGTATGGTGTTGGCGTGCCACCTCGGTGGCCGCGAGTTCGATTCTCGGGCATTCCATTGAGGCGTTAGAGATGTGTATTTCTGGTAATAGAAGTTCACTCTCGACGTGGTTCGGAAGTCACGTAAAGCCGTTGGTTCCGTTGCTGAATAACCACCGATTCCATGCAACGTGAAAACATAAAAAAAAAAAACTATACGGGGCTACCAATCGGCTCCGCCAGATTCAACCACTTAACCCCGGAATTTTAGTAAATAGCCTAACCGATCTGTGAACCGCAACTATTCCCACGTATTCTAAATTCTAGCGATGATTTCTGAATTTGACTACATATGAAATTGGCAGTCTAGTTCAGCTCTGTGATAAAATCCTCTACTGGTACTCAATATTGCTATTGGATTAAAAAAAAATAGATGAAAGAAAATGTCGTTTTAGACTCATTTTTTTTTCACTATTTGTTAGGAGACATCTAACACTTTTCTGAAAGTTTACCCAACTTTGTTGAATTGGATCAAACCTCCCATTCTTAGAACTGGAAATATGGGGAAAATTATTAATAGACCTATGGGTAATGCTTACCTGATCTTCCTCCTCCGATCGCTCGTTATGAATGTGAATGTGTTAGATGTTTCCCTACTTATAAGAATATAATTATAAACAAAAATATAAATATTAAAAGACACTTTACTTTGTGTTAGAAAACGCAGGAAATTAAATAGGTAAATATATGAAGCTATGTAAGTAATTACCTTCAAATGAGATGAAAAATGTCAGAAATTTGTCGACGGCGTTGAAATCAGCTGATGAGGTGACAAAGTGTCAGATTCAACAATCCCGCCAAAACAATGGCTGTTCCATTAGCCAGTACGCCAACCCTTTTTTGCATACAGTTGCACTCTTTTTTTTTTTTTTAAATACAATGACAAATAATTCAGTGACAGCAACTATGCAGAAAGAATAGAAATTTATATATTACATCAATATTTTATAATGATATCCTATGTTTTGTATGATTGTTAATGATTAAATTCGAAATAGAAATAGAATCCTGTATTCTATGCAGTTACAATGGTGGGCGGGGCTTATTCGCCAGGTTAGTGCGAGGCTAGTATAGTGGGTGTAATGAGAGAAGAGGAGTGGGTGTAAGTACGAATGATCATTATTTGGTTAAGTGAAGGTTTAAAACAAATGGAAGTTAAACTTCTGGAGGAGGGAGGTAAAAGTAGTTAAGATGATTGAGTTGATAAGGGAATGGAAAGAACAAATGTGGAAAATATGATCTTTTCGGTAAGGCAGAGACAGAAGGGAAGGAGTTGATGGGGAATTTGTAAGATTCCATGATGAGGGCAATAGGACACTGGTGTGTTGGTGGGTATAGCGATGACAGGAAGAAGGGAAATTACGAGGGTAGATGGCAGGATGGAAGAAAGATAATAAGGATGTCCTTTTACTGTACCTCCATTCATGTTATCTTTCTTCAATCTTGCTGTCCACACACTATAGCAATTATTTCAAACCTACCTACTCGCAATTTCCTTTCCAGCGCTGAATGACTTCATAGGTCTCAATGCTTGGCCTTTGGCCTAAGCTTCATATTCCATTCCAAGTGGTGGTATGTGAAAATAAAAGGTTAGTTGAGGACAAAATAAGACTGCTTGTGATAGTTGCGTTATTTAAAGGAAGATGAAAGCAAGAAATGAAGAGATACATATGGCTCAGTGAAAAAGTTTAATTGAAATTTGGACCAGATTGTTTTGAGAAGGTTAGAGTGTTTGGAAAGGAAACATGAAATGAGAGAGTTATTGGAAAGAAGGGAGCACGGGAATGCATTGGAGATAGAGATGAGATACTTTGATACAACTAATTGAGTCCATAAATTGTTTATTTTCGTTTACATTTTGCAACGAAAGCACTGCATCGTAGGTTGTAAAAGATGAACGAAATGATCCAACCATGCCAGGATTTAAACCTATATACGTCAGGAAGGGAACGAGTCCTTTACTAACTTTCCTCGGTGTTAAGATGGTTATACCTTGGGAATCTGTTACTTGAATTACAGCGACATTTTGGAATCAAACCAAACCTTGGGTTAAACCGTCTCGGTGGCGTGGTTGGTATGGTGTTTGCGTCCCACCTCGGTGGTCGCGGGTTCGATTGTCAGCCATTCCACTGAGGAGTGAGAGATGTGTATTTCTGGTGATAGAAGTTCACTCTCGACGTGGTTCGGAAGTCACGTAAAGCCGTTGGTCCCGTTGCTGAATAACCACTGGTTCCATGCAACGTAAAAACACCATTCAAACAAACAAACGAAAAACAAAAAACAAACCTTGGGTTAAAAGCTCAGACTGAGCTAAGTTTCGCTTTTGTTCCCCTTTTATTGAGCCTTCCTGTTCAGGATTTTCTATGGTCATCCGCGTTTTCGACCCACTTTGAATTTTGAATCTATTTTTTTAGCCATTATGCTTCCTGGTCTCATAATGCTCATAATGCTGCCTTAGTTTTCGAAATTTTTTGCTCATTTTCGATTGGCTTCAAGTATGTGGCATGGTTTTTTTTAACAATAATATTCAGGTCTGTGGCATTCTTTTTATTTGGCGTACTCATTTGTCAAGTTTTTTTTCCCGTATCTTCCTTGTCCTGAAGCATGTAGCGTGATTTTTTGTTTTTATTCTCGATATTTTTTTTTCATGCTTATCCCTAAGTTTACATGCCTGTGTTCGTTTATGTTCCATACCTGTTGCATGTCTTTCTTGACTTGAACATGTTTGGTCATGAGCATTTAGTTTCCAGATCTGTCCAGCCTTTCGTATCCTCTAGCATGTGACATGCTTCTGTTGAACCTCCAATTAGTCAACATCGTTTCGTGTTGTCTTCTGGTTATGCTCGTCTTTTAACTTTGAGGGCTTTGCTATTCCCGTTTTATTTTATTTATTTATTTATTTTTTTACTCAAACATCTAACGTTTTTTTCTGTACGCGCGGTAGTAGACGGTACCAAGTTCTTTTTTTTTTTCCTTCTTGCTACCTTTTGACTACCAGCTGCGTTACTCTCCCGCCTTGTACTTTTCAAAAATTATTGTAAGGCGAACAATCTCCAGTCTGATCATCCTACTGCATAGCATAACAGCAGCAATTCGCTCATACAAAGCTTCTTAATTAATGAGGCAAGAAGAAGATCTATATTGTGGGGAAGATGGGGAAATGAGGCGTGTGTTCCCTAATTGACTTAATCTCTGTTTTTGCAAAATGTCATCTGCAGAATCTGTCATTATTATTGTGTTGCTATGATTATTCTTATTACTAGTATTTTCCTTTTTTCATTATTACTGTGATTATAATCAATATAGTTGTTATATTCAATTTTTTAACTATTCTCAATCTTATTACGGTTATAACCCATATTTTGATTACCCTCTTTTATACTATCTCAGTAAGCATGAATATTGCCGATTAATCTTTTTTTAATCATGCTATCTTATGTATCTAGACTGTATGTTATTGTCTATTCGTTGTATCTTTCATGTATATGGGCTTGAGCTGATAATTAAAATAGTTATTATTATTGATATTATTATTATTATCTCTTCCCATTTAGTAGACTAAATGCCTATCCACACGACCGGGCCTGATCGGCGGAACTCCCCTCTAACGGGCACACTTGACGGGCAAACCGTCAAATTGCCCGATGGGTCTTGTAGCAAAATCACCATGGTGATGCCCGATGGCTTGAGCTTCGACCCTGGCGGACGTACGTTAACCATATACATTTCTTATGCCGAGCCATTCTTTGTACCATATTCTCTTCTTTTTCATCAAACACAAAGCAATTATCATGCTACAATATAACACACTACTGTCATCGTCGGACACGCCCACCTCTCCATCACCTCACCCTTGTGGACAACATTCACGGGTAAATTTGCCCGTCAACCCGGGAGCACGGCGATCAGGCCCTCTCATGTGGACAGGCCTTAAATGGAAAGATGCGTTCAAGAATGAATTCTTCGGGCGTGTCTTGCAGTGTGACTGCTTGGTCTTGTTAAATTCCTTTAATTTAATATAGTCAGAATTTCCATAATGAATGCGAAAGAACAATTTTTTTTTTTAAAACTTCATTCAGGGGTTCGTTTTTATAGCTATAATTTACAACGTAATAATAGTTGTGTTCTAAGAGGTCCTCAATAATAAAAAATGTTGCAAGTTCGTTGATAATCGAAAACCTTTTACAAAAAGCTTCATGTATAATTAAAACCCTCAACAAAAAGCTTTCGAAGCCTTCCCTGGATTTATCTTCAGTCCAAATCACTGAAGATGAATCCAGGAAAGGGTTCGAAAGCTTTTTGTTGAGGGTTATTAATTATACACAAACTCGCAACCTATTTTTTTATTATTGTGGAATTCTTAAAACATTATATATACTCTCGCGATAGAGAGTCTTTCCCAGCTAATAATAGTTTTGTTAACCGCATCCATTACCTGCTCCGAAGTCTATATTTATAGGGCCTCAGAGTCGTTGAACAATTTTTCAACGATTTGTGAGTTTGAAGTCATATATGACTTCCAAAGTTATGAAGTGTCCGTAGTACTGGTGGGAATGAAATGCTATAAAAGAATATGCATTTTATTTGCTTTAGAATGTCACATTCTCTGTTACAGTTAAAAATTGCTTCGGGGAAATTCATCATTATTAAGTTTTAATAGACCACTTGTCTGGTTAGATTGGTGGCTCCAGAACGGGTTAATTATTCTGTTCTTAGGAAGACGTAGGATAAAGTTGTAGTCCTAGATCAGGGGTTCTCAAAGTGATCGATATCGACCCCCAGGGGTCAATAAGATCATCCAAGGGGTCTATGAATAGTCAGGGGGTCGATGATTAACTAACGTGTCGGAGAATTAAGTTACATATAATCGTACATCCGAAGTTCCAAATATATTTTCTTACTAGGTGATACCTTTTTTTATCATACTGAATGTCAAGTACTAAACTGATACTACTCTAATTGATTCTGATATTGGTGTTTTTTTTTAAATATTAAATGGTAGTCTGGGGGGTCGAAAGAAATTTTGAAACTTCATAAGGGGGTCGAGGAGTTAAAAAGTTTGAGAACCTCTGTCCTAGACCTTCACCCTGCGTGTGGCGCACCACAGTCAAATAACTACCAGGTACAAGATTCATTGCTCAAGCGAAGAAGGCACAATTTTTTCTCTTTTTAGGGAACTTTCAAAACTTCAACATCACACAATGGAGCAGGATGTTGGAAATTGCAAAAGACACGAACATTATTATATAACATGAAGTGCGTTAAATATATTACAGTTGCTTGTATGAATAAGCCTATGGCACAAGGATAATAAGCTTGTAGTACAAAGCGAAGTTAGACTTGTCAAACTTACTTATATATTGCTTAGATAATTTCTTTTAATTTTTTTATACATTGTGAAAGTACTATTTTTCTAGCTAGGCATGTTTTACCTTTGCGGTGGTGTGTGATTGTTGATATTATTAGCAACGGAAAGGCACAGTGTTTTTCAAGATAGATGTTAATATATATATAATATATATATATATATATATATATATATATATATATATATATATACTATATATATATATATATATATATATATATATATATATATATATATATATATATATATATATATATATATATATATATATATATATATATATATATATATATATATATATATATATGTGTGTGTGTGTGTGTGTGTGTGTGTGTGTGTTGTGTGTGTGTGTGTGTGTGTAAGCGAATACCACAGGCAAATGATAGGCAGAAACCCCAGCGCTTTCGTCTTAAGACATCGTCAAGGAACGAACGAGAGATTTAGATCATCCTATTAACTGGAGTCAAGCAAGAGTCTTAATCCCATGTAATAACACAGTTATAAGGAATATCATTGAATCTTATTTCAAGTCAAATAATGGAAGCGTTCTAAAATTTTTTCTTGGTTTATTTAAAGTCGATGTTTTCATAGTGAAGAAAGTTGTAGATAAATAAAAGGAGCAAAATTAATATAATAATTAAAAGCAACAAAATTCATATATTCAGTGTTATAAAGGTTTTTGGACTTTCTATGGCTATGCTGTAGTTTCCCTTGTGATTAAATTAATGTTTAAGTTTGTGACCATGTGATCTCCGATAATCCTGGATTATCTCTTTAATTTTTACCCCTTTTGACAATTAACCATCTGGTATTCTTGATCATTTTGTTTTCCCGGTAACTTTCTTTCCAACTGTATTTCATTCGTTCCTTGACGATGTCTTAATAAAGACGAAAGCGCTTGGATTTTTGCCAGTCATTTTCCTGTGGTGTTCGCTTATTTAATGAAGTCACGTGCATTTACTGTAATTTTTTTAGTATATCTTAGTTTTACCAGACCACTGAGCTGATTAATAGCTCTCCTAGGGCTGGCCCGAAGGATTAGATATTTTGACGTGGCTAGGAACCAATTGGTCACCTAGCAATGGGACCTACAGCTTATTGTGGGATCCGAACCACACTATATCGAGAAATGAATTTCTATCACCAGAAATAAATTCCTCTGATTCCGCGTTGGCCGAGCCGGGATTCGAACTTCGGACCACCGGATTGGCAGCCGAGCGCGAAAACCACTCGTCCAGCGAGGAACTAATTTGGTTAAGCATTATATATATATATACACGATATATATATATATATATATATATATATAAACATATACATAATGTGCGTGTGTATATAGATAGATGATGTATGCATGTGTGTATATATATACATTTATATGTATATATATATATATATTTATATATATATATATATATATATATATATATATATATATATAACATATATCTAGTTAATACACTTTATAGCTTTCTAAAACATGTTTTTAAATAAATTTTTTTTCTTATTAATTACATTCACGTATTTTATTGCAATGGTACAATATCTCGTAAATACCTCTGACGTTCATGACAGAATATCTTCGACTAGTAACGCCAGTCACCTCGGCTATCTTGAAGTACGTATTTCATTAAGAAAATAGTTTACTCGTCAAATATTTGTGAATATATTGAAATTGAGTGGACGTCTGTTAATACTATTGTCTTATATTTTTAGTACATATGACCCTTCTCTTTAAATACATTGGAATATAGTTTTTATAAGAATATCTTTAAATGCACCTAGTTGCTATCGTTAATACTCGATTATGTTTGAATAAAATTAACTGTCAACACATTGATTTGACCAATTTTTTAATGAGCGTGTTGACTGTGTTTAGATGCTCATGACCACAATTTTTGTATTTTTTTTCATTATCATAAAGTACACTTATTCTGTTTTTCAATATACTTCACTTCCATGTTTAAATGAAATTTCAATCTCTTTAGATATTTTGAACCAATCTTTACATACCCATGACTGATGTCTTTAGCTGCACTAGACCATTATTTTTAGAAACTTAGAAAATTTTGAACAAACTTGAGTCTCGTGACATGCATGTGTCAGTTTTAAAAATATACTTGATAAATTCCTTGAATAGAATTTACTATTATTTTCTTCATAGTTACATTTGATCATTGTTGTTAAATAGACTTGATCACGTCTGTAAATAAACGTGACTGCGTTTGAATACATTTAACACTTTTAACACTTTCAAAACACGGCATCACTATTTTTAAATATATTTTTGCATTATTTGAAAATAATGTTGACCAATCTTCAGATGCAACCGACCTTCGCGTTTGAATGCTCATGACCGATATCTACAAACTAACCCAGACCACAAACTTTGAGTACCCAATTCACGCACTTATCTCTCAGGCCGCGAGAGGCCGTCCAGTAAAAGGTACTGTGGCACCGCGTACCCGAAGTGGCGGAAGTCGGGCTCGTAAAGCTGGAAGATCTCCCTGAGAACATCCTTGGGAATGTCCCTGAAGTACTCCTCGTAAGTGGCGTTCTTGGGTTTGGCAGAGACGTTCGTCTTGAGGTCGGCGTTCACCTCGGCAATCTCGAGTTTCTTGACCAGGTATTGGAGGTCCTCCTCGAACGTCTCTTGCTTGACTACGTAGTCGTAGCGCACAGCGCAGGCGTCACAGAGGGAGTACTGTGGTCTCCAGTGGTTGTTGATGTTTGCCAGGCCTCGTTCCTGGAATAAATAATTGAAACCAGTCAGAATTGAAAGGCTTCAATTGTGACTGGTTTTAGACAGGCCTTTTTGCTGGAAGAAATATGATTAATATAATTTAGAAGTGGAAACTTCCAGTTGACTTTATCCAGGTCGACTTTCTGAAGAGGTGATGGAGATCATTCAGGGATGAAGACCTGTGTTAATCGTGGTTTTAAGACCTTCATTTGAGGAGAGATAATTGGGAAAATGTGAAAATTAAGGCTTTCAACTGTAGATTTTCTCAGTTCCTTTTCTGGGAGAGAGGAATGATTATTATTTAGAATTGATAACTTCGGGAAGTTGTTGTTGTTATTATTATTATTATTATTATTATTATTATTATTATTATTATTATTATTATTATTATTCAGAGGACGAACCTTATTCATATGGAACAAGCCCCCAGGGACCATTGGCTTGAAATTCAAGCTTCCAAAGAATATGGCGTTAATTCGTAAGAAGCAACAGAAGGTAAAGGGAAATACAGAAAAAATATCAGTTAAAAAAAGAAAAGAGAGAAACTAACAAGTAGACAGATGAATGTAAATGTAAGTAAATTATTAAAATACAAGGAGAATTATATAAGGTAGTAATGCAATGCGTTTTCACATGAACTTCTGAAATTAAAATAGCACGACATCCTCAGGGAGACTGTTCCACAGTCCAACGGTGTGAGGAATAAAGGACCTCAGTAACTGAGAAGTTCGACAGCGAGGCGCATTTACTGCATACTGGTGCTGTTGTTCCGCGAATCTGGTTGCTCTGGGCAGGGAATCTGGTTGCTCTGGGCTGTGGTTGCTCTGGGCTGTGGTTGCTCTGGGCAGGGAAAGGGGCTGTGGTTGCTCTGGGCAGGGAAAGGGGCTCAGGGATCAATTCTAGGGCTGAGAACTAGAAGGGCCAATGTCATAAAACCATGTTTTCAGAAAAATGCATTTAAACTATTGCTTCCTTTATTAAAATTCAGGTAAGTACAGCAAATGAAAGCTTTTTTTTGGGTTGATTGCTTAACTTATAACATTGGCCATTATAGCACTGAAACAGAGATAAATTTCTAGTTAAGTGACGGTCATAACTACAATCTGCCATTTTTTGGCATTGGCCCTTTTAGTTCTCAGCCCTAGAATTGTGAATGAGAAAGGTCTCTCTTAAAATACAACTAATGAAAAATGGACAAGCAAGAAACCATCTGCCGTTGGTCCAAGTCATAACCGCTAATATTAGGAAACAAGCCTACCACCACAAACCACTGGCAGAAGCATACAGACACACCGGAGAACAGTATTCTTGTAAAGGAAGGACAAATGACCTACTATAGGTTGCATTGATTTTATGGCGGTCATAAATACATGAGTCTTTACGAACTTTCCTTGCGCATTTGCTGAAACTTTATTAGATTTCTCAAAAGTCAGGCGAATCAAAGTTACGCCTAGAATGAATTTAGTTGCAGACTCGTTCAGCAGAGTCCTATCCCCTTGAATAAGAGGAGGGGTTGGAAAGTCTGTACGAGATCTACTAATCATATTTTCGTTTCACTGGAGTTCATCGTCATACCCCACCGACTACACCTTTCACTGATCCGGTCCATGTCCCGATTGAAGCTAAGGGCAACTTCATTTCTCAAGTGGAGTCTGTGCTACAGCTAAAAGTGTAGCATCATCGGCATACTGAACAATCTTGTTTTCCAAGAACACTACCCTGTGGAACTCCATACATGATAGGTCTTGGTTTTCTAACGATTCCATCAGCAGCAACTTGCTGCTACCTACCCGTAAGGAAACCTTGAATTAATTCTGAAGTATTCCCTCCCACTCCAAGATTCTGAAATTTATAAATAAGTGCCTTGTAATTTACTAAATCGAAAGAAGTACTAAAATCTGTTTTGTATTCAAAACTCATAAGATTCTCTTGCAAATGACATGGGAAGTCTAAAAGATTATCGCAGGTATCTAACTGCTTCGTATATGCATATTGACTGTCGGCTAACAATCCATTAGATTCCTTATACTCATATAGTGGCGTAATTTTTTTTTTTTAGCAACAATGGCAAGCACAGGGAGAATAGAAATTGGTCTGTAGTAACTGCAAACTGCAGATATGCCATTCTTTGGAAAAGGCACTTATTACGAAGTTTGCATTCATCCACAAAGATACTACGTTGACATAAAACTCATTGGAATCGTCTAATCTGGGGAGAAAGCACACTGGAAAAATTTTTGAAAAAACAAAGGGAAGAAATCTTCAGGACCTTCTCCACACTTCCTATCAGGATTATCAAGATTTTCTTAACATCCCTAGAATGAAATGCAAATTTCTAAGAATAGCTTCAGGAGAACAAGAATCAGGGAGAGGGAGAGGGACATCCTCAGCTGTGTTCTTAGTTCTAAAAGCTCGAAGCAGTAGTTTATCCTTTTCCTTAGGGACTGTAACCAATCAGTAATCTGTTAGTAGTGGTGGAATGGAAGACGAGCCTAATCCAAAGACAGATGATGCCACTTTGGTCCACCACAGATGAGGCTGAGTAATTCCTTCAAGCTTCGTATTCAAGAAATTACTGTAATTTCTTTTGGCTGTATGGCGAGACTCGACAAAAATGGTGTAATTTTCATTTGAACGATTTCGTCTTGTATTGAATTTAGTCTCTATGTCATGGTAAGCTTGTTTACATGTATTATCAATAAACGGCAAATTGATCGTACTAAACTTATTGACTTTTCTAGAGACATTCCTTTTCAAAATATCCTTCAGAATTTAATTTAAAATCATTTTTGGGTCAGTATTTGATATTAGCATCTGAAATATTAAGTGCCTGACCAGCTTCAGTAATGCAATCTCATTGGCCTTTAGATTTCAACGAGACCGTTTTTCAAATGGTGGCATTGGAAATATACTGATTGGGAGATATCTCAGTGGCGCAATGATCAAAATTGCCTCCTTATTGGCAGACCTTGAACTTCACAATAGCTACAAATCTGAGAATGTGCGGTCTAATCTTTTACCAGAAATATGCGCGTGTTCCTCAATCAGCTGGGAAACGCCTCGGTGGCGTGGTTGGTATGGTGTTTGCGTCCTACCTCGGTGGTCGCAGGTTCGATTCTCGGCCATTCCATTGAGGAGTGAGAGATGTGTATTTCTGGTGATAGAAGTTCACTCTCGACTTGGTTCGGAAGTCCCGTAAAGCCGTTGGTCCCGTAGCTGAATAACCACTGGTTCCATGCAACGTAAAAACACCATATACAAACAAACAAACAGCTGGATGAAATCGGAGGATACACAGAACTCAAGAGCAGACTGACCATGTTGATCTGGAGAATTCGAATTTACAGGTTTCCATTTGGTCTCATTTATAGGAAGGATAATTGTATTTGTTTAGACTTTGGAACGAAAAACCTGTAGTGGTTAATAGTTTACTTTGGGAAGTGTGTCTATTTAGGAGAGATAATTGAGGGAATATCAGACCGAAGGCTTTAGTGGTAAAGGTTTTCTTTGGTCTCCTTATTGAAGAGATAATTGAGAATACTGAAGACGTCATGTGGTTCATAACTTTCTCTGGCCTTCTGTTTGTACATTGAGATTGAGATAATATTGAGATGGTGGCTGCTAGTTGTTGATGGCTTCATCAGGCTTTCTTTATGAAGAGATAGTTGAGATACCCTAGAACTGAAGGTCTCAAGTAGTTAATAACTTTCTCAGGGTAGTCTAGGTCACCTCTCTCTAGCACAAGTAATTGAGGTCAGCTCGATAGTGAAGAACGTAACAGCTTTATTACTGGAGGCCGTAAAGGGCATGTGGATACTGTGAAGGCTGTTGTTATGGTCGTAGATGATTTAAACATCACCAACACCGCATCCCTCTTCGACCTTCAGATCTTGGGTACTATCTTCCCAATCATTTCTCCCGTCTTTATTTTTAATGTCCGGTTATGCAAGTGTAAGCCATCAGGGCCAAAACGGGTAGCAAATGTTCCTTAGTTGGCGCTGTGGTCAATCGTAGTCACGATGTTCTCGGTTCTCCATTCACCGCAGAGGGTAGCGCCGTCATTACACCTCACACAGTGCGCGGCCTTCAAGGTTCTTTGCAACGTCCATTCGGCCCTTAGCTGCAACATATTTCATCCCTTTTACTGTACCTCCGTTATTATTCTCTTTTCTTCCATTTTACTTGCCACCCTTTCCTAACAATTGTTTTTCCATCCTCTCCCAACCATTGTTTCACAGTGTAACTGCGATGTCTTCATCCTGTTACACATGTAAAACCTTTTTATTGTCAGTTTTCCTTTTAGCAGCGTATGCTCTCATAGCTCCCAGTGTTCTCTTAGTGAGGGGTATGATGGTGTAGTTACGATAACAACAACAAACAAACGCAAACAATATTGTTTACGGGTAACTAGTTCTCTGCCAGTTGTCGAATTGAGTGGTCTCCAAGCTATCATTCTGAGAGGTATAATTTAAGATTATTTAAAGCAGCGGATTCCACTGAGGTATTAGAGAAGCGTATTTCTGGTGATACAAGTTCACTCTCGACGTGGTTCGGAAGTCACGTAAAGCCGTTGGTCTCCTTGCTGAATAACCACTGGTTCCATGCAACGTAAAAACACCATACAAACAAACAAACAAACAAACAAATATTTAACGCTATCTTGCACTGGAAGTACAGAGGCACGATTAGGACACGAATGATTTACAGTAGGATATAGTGGTTGGAATCATTATTCATTACGTTAATTTCATTAACAACTATGTTCATTACCCAGCAAAAGAACTTACTGATTGACTTTAATAGTGTTATGTGAGGGCAGAATTCCTTTTGATTAAATTATTTTAATACATGTTTCAGACATGTTTTCTGCCTTATTGATTTACATATTCGAATAGAATCTTATTTGTTAGTATTTCAGTTTATTCTCAGGCAATGTGATTCGTATATTTACTGTAATGATGAGAACTTGTAATTTTCTAAATGACATTGGATGTAACGATATGTGAAAGTTAACTTAAAGTATTGGTACAGTGTATTCAAGGGGTAAAAAGTCATGAGTATACTTGGACTGAGTAAATTTATGGGAAATTTAAGATTTAAGTTTGATATAATTTGTATTTTCTATCCAGTTCATCAGGGTAGCTTAAGTATCTCCAATCCAGTTAATTTCTGTCACAGTTATTTCCGTCGTAGATTACAAGATAATTAGAATAAAAATAACCTTCTGTTAGGAGCGTTAAATTTTTAGCACTTCATGAAGACATGGAACATAACCTCTTAATCCCCCCCCCCCCCCCCAATGGCGTCCTAAAAAAAATACCTCATGTAAGGAAAAAAGGGACATTTAATTTAAAAAAAAAAAGGCGGGGGCGGAGGGGGCGGCGCGACATAATTATCTTCTTACCTTTTCGTGAAGAATCAAGTTCAGGAATTGGCGGAAGGTGACTGCTATTGGCTTTCCCTTTTCCAGTTTGATGCCCTCCACCTCCAGCGCGGTTTTCATATATTTGTGCCTGTAGAAGCGATAAGCTGTACTTTTTATCACATAAATGATTAACATTGACGTAAAGATCATATATGTATTTAAATTGTATATACAGTATACACACGAGTACACACACACACACATACACACATATATATATATATATATATATATATATATATATATATATATATATATATAAAGCAGGGCTAGCGACGGCCAGCAAGACACATCAGTGCAAGGGTGGACCAGGGAAACTAATTAATTCCAACATATTTCTTTATTTCCGACGTTTCGTAATAATTTCTTTATTACATCATCAGGGATCTGTTGAATAATGAATAAATTACCTTAAAAAAGTTACTGTAAAAACTTAAAATTTCATAAGAAAATTAAAATTCAATACATTACAGCTAAAAAAAAAAGAAAAAAAAAACGCGCACAAAAGAACCAAAGGCCGCTGACCAACCTTATGTGGAGAGAACCAAAGACAGAATGCTTACAAAGATAGTTAACTTCGGTAAAGTTGAGTAGAAGAGGTTTGGGTATTTAACTGTGGGATTAGTTGTTTAATAAACAATGACTCAAGTATAGGCAATTCCTAAGGATTAGCTGTTTGCCCTATTATACTAAAATCACTTCTTTCGATGTAAGTTTTACAGATTTTGGAATGAGCTCTGGTACAAATTATCAATAATCACTATAGTGCGATTAATTTACAATTAATTCCCAAAAATCCGTTAACAATTGGTTCTTTTTTTTTACCATAAGGATCGATTAACCCCTTTTTTATCCTCTAACGTGGTGTATAAGTATACCTGCCATAAGTGTAACTCAGGGACATATGTCGAATCCGCAAGGAGGTTACTGAGGGCCAGAATCGACTCCCATTGGTGAATTAGCTTTCATACTGGTTGTAGGCTCTCCAACCCAGAACATTCTAGTATCAGAGCTCATTCCAAAATCTGTAAAACTTACATCGAAAGAAGTGATTTTAGTATAATAGGACAAACCGCTAATCCTCAGGAATTGCCTATACTTGAGTCATTGTTTATTAAACAACTAGTCCCACAGTTAAATACCCAAACCTCCTCTACTCAACTTTACCGAAGTTAACTGTCTTTGTAAGCATTCTGTCTTTGGTTCTCTCCTCATAAGGTTGGTCAGCGACCTTTGGTTCTTTTGTGCGTGTAAGTTTTTTTTTTGTTTTTTTCTGTTTTTTTTAGCTGTAATGTA